>NW_027069812.1:190840-384256 GCF_002906115.3 Quercus suber
GCCATAAATTAGAAGAATATATTCTAAGACACTAATTTGCAAATGGCCTTTTTCTACGCATCACTTGAGAAAAATACTTGAGCTATGTTTAATTTCTTATGCTTTTTTAGATTTCTTACGCACTTTTATTTATGAAAACAAGTCTTAAAGAAGTCCTCGAACCAGATGATATGGATTAGTTAGCACTCCACTACCGATTTTCGTAAGTGTTTAAATTTAAATCTAATCATGCCCGAAGTCCTCGGACCAGATGATATGAATTAGTTAGCACTCCATGACAGTTTTTTCATAAGTGTCTAAATTTAAATCCAATCTTACCTGAAGTTCTCGAACCAGATGAAATGGATTAATTAGCACTCCACTATAGTGTAGGTGGCACTCCATTACGATTTTCGTAAGTGTTTCAACATTCGCTTACAATTTTCTTGTTATTATTCATATAAGCTCAATTATATGTAAAGCCCTCGGAGGTATTTAAATAAACTAATTTACGATAGGCCTCTTCAGCCGTATATTTAGTTCAAGATCAGTGCTCAATAATACTTTCTATAGGTGCTATGCAAAAGCCAAGTTAAGTTACAGTAGTTATCGGTCGAGCGTTATTTGCAACAACAATAAGTCTCATAATACATGCAATGAAGATATAGGAAATAAAAGAAAAACGATTTCGTTGATTAAAAGAAAGTACTTAGCAACTCCTTACATTAAAAATAAAAAAATAAAAAAAAAAAAAAGGTACAATTATGGAGTAAAACTCCTAAATATTCAAGTCTTCATCTGGGGGCCCGAGGGGTCAATAGTCTGGCTAGACTGGGCAGCAGCAGCAGCGTCTAGGGCTTGATCTTTAGGTTCAGGAGGAGTTTTCTTCTTCCCCAAGTCTTTACCCTTATCCTGAGTAACCTCAGCTTGCTTGCCTTGACCACTAGGCTGACCAGAGATTCTTTGGTAGCTTCAATAGGGGCAGGAGGGCTTTGACCTACCAAGGGCTGCTCCGAGGCTTCTGGGAGTTGTTTGGGGGGAGAAGAGTCAAAGCCTGGGAGTTCGCGAATTTCAAGGTCATAGTAGATACTCCCAAGCTGCCTTAAGTCAGACTCTGGAGGGACCCCAGCAGCATCAAGAGCTTTACCCCAGGTTATGTCACAATAGTCTCTGCAGACTACGGAGAACTCCTCAGTGAGTCTGACTTGGGTCTTTTCCACCCTAAGCTTGTATGTAGCCTGCTTTTCAGCCTCTACTGCCTCCTTGGCCAACTGAACATTCTTCTTGGCCAATTGAGTAGTTTCCTTGGCTTTCTGAAGTTCAGCACGAAGATTTTTGACCAATTCTCTCTCTGTTTCCAGATTGATTTCGGTCATGTGCAGTTGCTTGTGCTGTTCTTCGGCCCGCTTCTCAGCATTTTTAAGGCCTGCATCAAGACTGTTCCTTTGCTTAGCCACCTCTTTGAGCTGCTCAGACAGCTTATCATAGTCCTCCTGAAGGCCACCCATCCTCTTCTCAACCTCAGACCGGGAATAAGCCTCTGCCTTGGCTTCATTACTAGCATGTTTATTCCACTCCTCAGCCACATAGACTTGTTGTGTAATTTACATAACAGAACGAAAAATTGTAGTATTAAAAAAAAAAAAGTAGAAATGATCAACATTTTTAGTGAAAAATTGAATTAATTCACTTACCATGGCTAAATCCCTTTTGAGGGACAGGAAGAGTTCTTGTTGGCTGAAGTGCCTGTAGTCCTCCATATCCTTAGGTATGAGAAGTGTTGTTCCAGGGCTTCAGTGATGAGACCTGCCCTTCCCCCTTGATAATTTCTTACGGAGGTATCCCAAGGGAAAGGAACGCCATCCAATTCCAACTTGGGACACCAGGTGCATTTTCCCCGTCACACCTCTGCAATGAAAAGGTCTTCTTAGCTTTCAGTAGACAAGGCTTTTTTGCTCCGTTGATCCTTGACCACTTTCTATTGCTTAGGTCCTTTTGGAGGCACCACCTCTCCTTCTTCGGTATCTGTAATAGGTCTTTTCTTCTTCGGATCTGGTAATGGCTTTGGATCAAGATCGGAGGGGACCTGAGGAGGTGGTGGGGGAAAATTAATGACTGGTTGAGACGGACCAATCTCTTTTGCCCCAGGCACTTTTTTCTGGCCTTCATTAGGTTCCTCAGGCTTGCCATTTCCTCTTCTTCCTCCGAAGAATCGTCTGGAAGGGCAGTTATCAGGATAGGAGGGCGGGCGCTGGATTGCCTATCAATATCCTCCTCGGCGTCCGAAACTGGAATCACTTAAACCCCTCCTATTGCTTCTTCTTCAAACTTGAACTTATCAATTTGCTTCTCAAGTGAAGAAGTCGAAGAAGCAACTCTTTCTCTTTCTGCAGCCGCTTCCAAAGGAACCTGTTGAACTGGTTGGATGAGTTGCAGCACACCCTGCGAATTTGGATGTGGTACTGGGGCAAGATCGAAGGAGCTAAGAAATTTGGCCGAGAGACGTCTATTTGGTTAATCCAATAGTCTCCCTACGTTATAGCGTTGCCGACCGGCTGAAAAGCGTCCGATTTTGGCATGAAACCAAGAATAAGATGGGCAACTCGAAGCTGACCGTCCTCACTTATAAAGATCTCTAATCTCAAAAGATAGTTAAGCACGGCGACGTTAGTTAAACTGAGCCAAGAAGTGACGTGCCTTTTATCTGCTAACATCATAATAAAATTAATCATTGTCAGAAACTCAAAACATTTATTAAATAAAAAAAAAAAGTGTTATGTAATGATGACCCTAAATCTATTATTAGGAAACCTAAATTTGGAATATCCCACCTGGCTCTCCTGGCTGGGTTGGGCAATGAAGACCGTCATGCCATGCGCCCGAGACGATCAAATAGTCGTCTTTCATCCCCTTGTTAGACTTAGAAAGATAGGAAATGAGCCTAACTATGTCAGATCGGGATTTAAGATAATATCCCGCTCCCTTTTAACTATGACATTCGTACATGTGTACTACGTCAAGCCAGGTGAGCCCAAGCCTAAATGACGACTCAAAGCGTCAATCGCTCCTAGGATCCTAAAGACGTTAAGTGCGCATTGATCAGGAGAAAGCCTATAGTTACGGAGATAATCTCTTGTAACAGGACCCATAGGGAAAGTCATTCCCCTTCTATGAATGCTATCATAGGGATTATGACTTCTCCCTTTCTTCGGTCGGTTAGTAATCCTTCTGGGGGACAATACCTCAGGTTTACTCCCTGTGGTATGTCATAGGTTTCCTTAAATGTCTCTATTAAAGCAGGACTATCAACCAGATACTTAAATTTACCCATCTCGGATAAACAGAAAGAAGGAAATACAGAATAACAATTGGGAAACGAGAGTTTAAAGGCCGAGAACAATGGCCGAGAAGAAACGAAGGGTATGAGGAAATTAGAACTTACACAAACTGGGTTGAGGAGTAATCTTTAAATCTTTGGAAGAATTTGCGGGGTGTTTAAAGAAAAAAGACAGATGATTTGAAAAACTTGATGATCTTGAGTGTTTGGGTTCGCTGGAGAGTCTAAGAAATTGCGAAGTAGAAAAAGAAATGATCTTCTTTGAGGCTTTATATAGGGGCCAGAGAGTGGATGGGAGTTATCCCGCCCAAATCTTGAGGAAGAATGTCGTTCATTGGATTAATAGTTCACTATTAGATGTCAAAGACATAGCGCTGCCTGGAGTAATTAATAACGCTTCGTAAATACTGAAACGTCAGCGACAATGATGAAGCGCCTAAATCTATGCTCCTACGTGTGTAAACTCAGGTATTTTTCACATTTTAAGCCTTTATCTTCTGTAACAAATCAAAATCTTATTTTTCTCCTCGGATGCGAGGGAAAAATTAAAATTTTGAGGGGCTATTGTAGGGTAGAAGCCCAAATTTATGTCTTGGGCCTAAGGCCCTATTTAAAAACTGAGGTATGTCCAAAGAGGAGTATATGATTGATAAGGATCCCAGGTGGGAGAAATATGCATGGAAATGATCAAAGAATATAGTCCGAAGAGTGTGTCCTCCTCGAATATGAAGCATATCGATCAAGCAAGTATCTGGGGGTTGAGTGACTTTCCTGGCAATTCTGATGATAAGGGTGAACCTCAGACACGTATAAAGATAATAAGAACAAAGAAATATCTAAAAGAAAAACTGCTACCACTACATTAAATGCACTGCAACAACTTTTCTGGCTGCATTAATATGGAGAAGACCCCTGAACAGTGTAGTCTCAACTACGCCACTAATGGAGGCTCGACAAAGATACCTGATAGGACATATACTCAAGTGAACGTTTAGATGAAGAACAAGTGGACGATTAGGATAGTCTAGAAGAAAACTATATAAGTGTAAAAGTCCTCTGAGAGGAGGAGAGGAAGAAAAAAGGTGACTGGAGCTCTAAGAATTGTATTAGCCTTTCAAACACTAATTTATCTCTTCGGACATCATTTTATTTGAATTTCACGTGTGTTTTTATACTTGTTCATCCTTTGCAATCTTCACCAGACGTTGCTTGGATCATTCAGTCTAGCTCTTTTACCCACTCTCTACAAATTCATTGTATTGGGCTTGTTGGGCTCATATCCAATATCTTTTGGGTCTAGGGTACAATTATAGACCCACAAAGGCTATAACTATAGATTTTGATGGAGTAATAATTAAAAATTCTAAAAACAAGAGTTACCTGTAACTATAAGTTATGATGTATACTCCACTGTTAACTCAATTTAGCAATATAGTATTAAGAGATTTGCAATGGTAGATTAAACATATATATATATATATATATATAATGTTTCAAATCCTCCCACCCCTAACTATCAAATTAAAAAAAATAAAAATAAAAAAAAAAAGAAAAAAAGAAAGAAAAAAAAAAAGGAGAAGGGATATGGCCATATCAAAATTAACTTTATACAAAAATGAGATATAGACTGTATTGGACAGACAGATCATCCCCATATATTAACCTAACTAGCTAATATTAGGGGATAATTTTGTCATTATCTAAATTATAAGAATAAGCCACTAAAAAAACCTATTGAATTGAAAATGGAATAGCCGTAAATGCAATAAGCCAATTAACCCAGCGAAAAAAATATATAAATAAATAAATAAACGCTTGTCCTTCACAAAATAAAGCCAAAGGCAGATTAGAGGATTAGAGACCATTAAATTTTCGTTTCGTGGGAACCACAGATAGGGACAATTGTTGACCATTTTGTATGGTATACCTTTAGCTTTAGCTTTGCGTTTCGTTTAAGTCCGCATGTCGTTTTCAATCGTCCTGTCATCATCTTCTTCTTCTTTTTCATTTTTCTTTTTTTCACTTTTTATGGCGACACGGGAATGTGTAATTGTGCGCGAGCTGTGACAATGGTGGCGTAACCTTGGGTGTCATGGAATTTTGGTGAAGCATGCGTGAGAGGTATGAATTTTTTTTTATTTGTTTTTTTATAAAAAGAAATAAAAAGGAAATTCTTTTTTTGACATTCAATTCATACATCACGTGTTTTATAAAAGTAGTTTTCGAAGAATTTAGTCAAAAAGCGTGAGAGAACTCGAATCAAAGCAAATTGCTTTGGTGAAAGAGTGCATGTTGAACTTATGCTTTTGCTGCAGAAAACATGTTTGATTGTTGAGAGGGCATGAAGCTCCCCCATTGCTTTGACGGGGAAAAGTCTAAAGAATTTTTTTTTTTTTTTTTTTTAGAAGTAAAGTCTAAAGATTTTGGATGTATTTTATTGGGAAAAAAGAAAATAGATGTTGGCTTTATAGGTTATATCAACTTGTGGTACGGTTGCAAATGAGTTAAATTGTTTACTAATTATTTGTACTCAATTTAATAACTTTTTTGTGAGTTTCAGTTAGCTCAACTGGTAAAGTTTATGATGATTGTATAAGAGATCTGGTGTTTAATTTCTGTTTACATCAAAAACTTATTGGTGTCTTAGTCTGATGATAAATAGCTATCATCAGGAGCGAACGTCATTGGTTGAAACTCTCTAAAAAAAAATTCAATAACGTTTCTCAAAAAATTAATAATAATAACAAATTTATTTATATTAATTTGCTGAGTATCACGACTTATCTTTTATCCTATTTTATCTTCCACTTATATTTAGCAATTGCCAATTTGTCAATTTTTTGATCTCCAAACTCTCTTTACTAAGACGGTCACCTAGCTTTTTATATTTTCTATAAGAATGGTGTCAAAATTTTCCTACTATGGTTTATTAACAATTGCTCTAAGTTAAAAAAAAAAAAAAAAAAAAAAAAAAAATTTTTTTTTTTTTTTTTTTTAGAAGTAAAGTCTAAAGATTTTGGATGTATTTTATTGGGAAAAAAGAAAATAGATGTTGGCTTTATAGGTTATATCAACTTGTGGTACGGTTGCAAATGAGTTAAATTGTTTACTAATTATTTGTACTCAATTTAATAACTTTTTTGTGAGTTTCAGTTAGCTCAACTGGTAAAATTTATGATGATTGTATAAGAGATCTGGTGTTTAATTTCTGTTTACATCAAAAATTTATTGGTGTCTTAGTCTGATGATAAATAGCTATCATCAGGAGCGGACGTCATTGGTTGAAACTCTCTCCAAAAAAATTCAATAACGTTTCTCAAAAAAATAATAATAATAACAAATTTATTTATATTAATTTGCTGAGTATCACGACTTATCTTTTATCCTATTTTATCTTCCACTTATATTTAGCAATTCCCAATTTGTCAATTTTTTGATCTCCAAACTCTCTTTACTAAGACGGTCACCTAGCTTTTTATATTTTCTATAAGAATGGTGTCAAAATTTTCCTACTATGGTTTATTAACAATTGCCCTAAGTTAAAAAAACAAAAAACAAAAAAAACAACTGTCTTAAAGACACCATTAACATGAGTGTCTAGTGGCAATGGAAAATCTCAGGAAGCATTGGAGTAATCTTTCTCTTAATGATAAGGAAGGTGGTGTAGTTTGTTTAGCAAAGGAGAGAAGCTCAAGTGAGTGTATTATTGCAGCAAAGCTTTTAACAAAATGAGCGCTGAACATGGAGGCAATTATCCGTATGTTCAACCCATTATGGAGATCAAAACATGTTTCGGAGTCAAGAATGCGAGTGACCATGTTATGCTATTTGTTTTCGACGACAAGGAGAAGGTGGACAAGATTTATGTGGTTGAACCATGGAGTTTCGATAGACATATCATTCTTTTGCAGCGTTACGAATAAAAACTACCTGTTCAGGACTTAGTTTTTAGTCAAGTCGCAATATTGGTTCAAATTCATGACATCCCGGCAACTTTCATGACACGTGGCGTTGCAGAAGAATTGTGTGAAAACGTTGGCATAGTTGACAAGTCTATTGATTTTTCTGACACAGTGGGTGGGTGTTTTATGAGTGTGCGTGTGGTAATTGATGTCTCTCTCCCCCTTTGCTCTCCCCCTTTGTGGTGGTCATCTTATGTCCTTCGACGAAGGAGAGGAAGGGTGGGTCTCTTTTAAGTACGAGAGGCTGCCTAACATATGCTATTAGTGTGGGTGTTTAAATCATAGTGATAAGGACTGTGATCGCTGGATTGAGAGTGATGGAACTCTAAAGGTTGAAGATAAAGAATATGGTCATTGGATTCAAGCCGCCCCAGCACCATTGAACAAAAAGATAGTGGTCCGAGTTCCTGGGTTTTACGAAGCTAGGAAGAAGAAGGCACATTCCTCAGACCATGGGGGCAGGATTAGGGTTGCCCCAGTGGTAGAGAGACAGTCAGGCGAGTCAGTCACAGTGGAGGAGACAGCGAACTTCGAGGAAGAATTCAATGAGTGCATTAATATTGCTAAAGTTAATACGGCTCCCCCAAGAAAAGAAACGTATATGCCGAGTATAGGAAGTGATAGCCTAGAAAGTAAAATCCAAGAACTTGATAAGGAATTAAAGAGATATCATATAAATGATAGCAATATTCTCGGTGATTTAGGAGGCTCAAAAATGACTATGAAAATAACGGATATGTTTGAAAGTCCAAGTGCTGATCCAGGTAGCAAGTTGAGTGAAACTAGGTCACGTTTCCAAGAGCCAACTCAGATTAGTGATCACGTGCTCCCATCTGGAACAAAGGCAAACAAAAACCCTAACAAAAAACTTGGAAAAAGCTTATACAAGACATCAACCATAAGAGTCCTTCAAGGGTTGCCATGCTAACTGCAAAAGGAAACTTAGATGAAGAGGATTAAGGCGAACTACAAAAGAAAAGGAAAATGATATTACAAGAAGAGGGAAAAAATACATTTATATTGGTGGAGGTTGTTTCCAAGCCCCACCAGTACCAATGAGTCTACTATGTTAGAACTGTTGAGGGCTTGGGAACCTGGAGACAGATCAGGAGCTTGGAGATTTAATCCGAGCACTAGATCCCTCAATCGTGTTCTTGGTCGAAACATGGCTGAAAAAAGCTAGGCTTAAGGAAATTCGAGCATGTTACAAGTATGGAGGTATAAGAGTAATGGTAGTGCCTAAATGAGTTGTTATTATAGGGGTCCCTAGTCTAGCATTAAAATGACGCATGTTTTTTCACCATAAATTAGAAGAATATATTCTAAAACACTAATTTGCAAATGGCCTTTTTCTACTCATCACTTGAGTAAAAATACTTGAGCTATGTTTAATTTATTCTGCTTTTTTAGATTTCTTACTCACTTTTATTTATGAAAACAAGTCTTAAATAAATAAAAAAATTCACATTTTTAGCCATTAAGGAGCCTTAAATTGGATTTAGAATATACACGAAAAATTAAGTGGGAAAGCAACTAGTTTGAACAAAACTGACATTTGAAAAAAGAAAAAAGAAAAAAACATAAACTAATAATCGATCAATTTTGTCAATGTTGGTCAACAATCTCCCTTTAGGGTTGAGCGTAGTTGTAAATTGACCCCTAGAATTTCAATTTTTCCTTATAACTCTTTGAGTTTTTCATATCTGTAAAATTGATCT
The DNA here is from genome assembly GCF_002906115.3 of Quercus suber. Taxonomy (NCBI): domain Eukaryota; kingdom Viridiplantae; phylum Streptophyta; class Magnoliopsida; order Fagales; family Fagaceae; genus Quercus; species Quercus suber. Next base: position 199,837 of record NW_027069812.1, read on the forward strand.
ATGGGACTAATTTTTGTTTGTTGTCAGTCAAAAAAATGAAATAATGAAAGTTACGAATAAATGGTATAAATTAAATGAAACCCCAACTTACTCAGCCAATTGAATAATACTATGTCTGCAAAGAAATTTTGTTGTAAAAAAAAAAAAAAAAAAAAAATTGATTTGAGTAGTTAGATACCCAAAATAAGATGATCTTGAAAAGTTTGCTTTGTTAGCAGCAAAGATCAAATTAGATTAGTTATTTTCGGGGTTTTTTTTCAAAGGAAAGTATGGAGCTAGTTTATGTCGATCTTGTTTGATACGTCACTGCAAACCCTATAAATAGTTTATTTTTATAATTAAAATCCTAAAAACAAGAGTTACCTATAAAGGCTATAACTATAGATTATGATGGAGTAATAATTAAAAATTCTAAAAACAAGAGTTACCTGTGACTATAGCTTATGATGTATACTCCACTATTAACTCAATTTAGCAATATAGTATTAAGAGATTTCCAATTGTAGATTAAACATATATATATATATATATAATGTTTCAAATCCTCCCACCCTTAGCTATCAAAAATAAAAAAAAATAAAAAAAAATAAAAAAAGAAGAAGAAAGAAGGAGAAGGGATATGGCCATATCAAAATTAACTTTTATAGGAAAATGAGATATAGACTGTATCGGACAGACAGATCATCCCCCATTTATTAACCTACCTAGCTTATATTAGGGGATAATTTTGTCATTATTTAAATTTTAAGAACAGTCATCCTAAGCCACTAAAAAAGACTATTGAATTGAAAATGGAATAAGGGTAAATGCAATAAGCCAATTAACGCTTGTCCTTCACAAAATAAAGCCAAAGGCAGATAAGAGGATTAGAGACCATTAAATTTTCAAATTTTCGTTTCGTGGGAACCACACATAGGGACAATTTTGTATGGTACACCTTTAGCTTTAGCTTTGCGTTTCGTTTAAGTCCACATGTCGTTTTCATCGTCCTGTCATCTTCTTCTTCTTCTTCTTTTTCTTTTTTTTTTTTTAATGGCGACACGAGAATGTGTAATTCTGCGCGAGCTGTGACAATAGTGGCGTAACCTTTGGTGTCATGGAATTTTGGTGAAGCATGCGAGAGAGGTATGAATTTTTTTTTTATTATTTGTTTTTTGTAAAAAGAAATAAAAAGAAAATTCTTTATTTGACATTCAATTCATACATCACGTGTTTTATAAAAGTAGTTTTCGAAGAATTCAGTCAAAAAGCGTGAGAGAACTCGAATCAAAGCAAATTGCTTTGGTGATAGAGTGCAAGTTGAACTTATGCTTTCGCTGCAGAAAACATGTTTGATTGTTGAGGGGCATGAAGCTCCCCCATTGCTTNATTTTTGTTTGTTGTCAGTCAAAAAAATGAAATAATGAAAGTTACGAATAAATGGTATAAATTAAATGAAACCCCAACTTACTCAGCCAATTGAATAATACTATGTCTGCAAAGAAATTTTGTTGTAAAAAAAAAAAAAAAAAAATTGATTTGAGTAGTTAGATACCCAAAAATAGATGATCTTGAAAAGTTTGCTTTGTTAGCAGCAAAGATCAAATTAGATTAGTTATTTTCGGGGTTTTTTTTCAAAGGAAAGTATGGAGCTAGTTTATGTCGATCTTGTTTGATACGTCACTGCAAACCCTATAAATAGTTTATTTTTATAATTAAAATCCTAAAAACAAGAGTTACCTATAAAGGCTATAACTATAGTTATGATGGAGTAATAATTAAAAATTCTAAAAACAAGAGTTACCTGTGACTATAGCTTATGATGTATACTCCACTATTAACTCAATTTAGCAATATAGTATTAAGAGATTTGCAATTGTAGATTAAACATATATATATATATATATATAATGTTTCAAATCCTCCCACCCTTAGCTATCAAAAATAAAAAAAAATAAAAAAATAAAAAAAGAAGAAGAAAGAAGGAGAAGGGATATGGCCATATCAAAATTAACTTTTATAGAAAATGAGATATAGACTGTATCGGACAGACAGATCATCCCCCATTTATTAACCTACCTAGCTTATATTAGGGGATAATTTTGTCATTATTTAAATTTTAAGAACAGTCATCCTAAGCCACTAAAAAAGACTATTGAATTGAAAATGGAATAAGGGTAAATGCAATAAGCCAATTAACGCTTGTCCTTCACAAAATAAAGCCAAAGGCAGATAAGAGGATTAGAGACCATTAAATTTTCAAATTTTCGTTTCGTGGGAACCACACATAGGGACAATTTTGTATGGTACACCTTTAGCTTTAGCTTTGCGTTTCGTTTAAGTCCCATGTCGTTTTCATCGTCCTGTCATCTTCTTCTTCTTCTTCTTTTTCTTTTTTTTTTTTAATGGCGACACGAGAATGTGTAATTCTGCGCGAGCTGTGACAATAGTGGCGTAACCTTTGGTGTCATGGAATTTTGGTGAAGCATGCGAGAGAGGTATGAATTTTTTTTTTATTATTTGTTTTTTGTAAAAAGAAATAAAAAGAAAATTCTTTATTTGACATTCAATTCATACATCACGTGTTTTATAAAAGTAGTTTTCGAAGAATTCAGTCAAAAAGCGTGAGAGAACTCGAATCAAAGAAATTGCTTTGGTGATAGAGTGCAAGTTGAACTTATGCTTTCGCTGCAGAAAACATGTTTGATTGTTGAGGGGCATGAAGCTCCCCCATTGCTTCGACGGGGAAAAGTCTAAAGATTTTTTTTTTTTTTGGAGAAGAAGTAAAGTCTAAAGATTTTGGATGTATTTTATTGGGAAAAAAGAAAATAGATGTTGGCTTTATAGGTTATATCAACTTGTGGTACAGTTGCAAATGAGTTAAATTGTTTACTAATTATTTATACTCAATTCAATAACGTTTCTCCAAAAAAATAAATAATAACAAATTTATCTATGCTTTTATACTATTATTTAAGGACTTTCCCTGTTTAGATTCCTCTTTTTATAGTTCTAAAATATCTCTACATCCTTATGTTTAAGTAGAAACAAAATTGAAAGATAATCTAGTAAAAATACAATGCCCCTACATCCCTATATTTAAGTAGAGACAAAACTAAAGGAAAATCTAGTAAAAATACAACTCTAACTCTCACTAAAATATTGCCTAAAAAATAAGACCACTCCCCTGTTAATTTTCAAATTGTTTTATCTATTTATAAATTAGATTTTCAAAATAAAAATTATATATATAAAATAAATAAATAAAACACAGTTTTTTTTCCTACAAAATAGGACCACTAAAAAAAAAAAAGCCTCATCACAGGCACAAAGCGCGTGTGATGAGGCTAGTTATTATTAATTTGATAAGTATCATGACTTATCTTTTATCCTATTTTATCTTCCACTTAGGGTCCGTTTGTTTTGGGTGTAAATAGTTTCAGGAAATCATTTTCCATAAAATAGGCTGTTTGGTTGGTTTTGAAAATAGAATTTTTCAGAAATCATTTCTTGGTTATAATTATAATCAATTTGAGATTAATGACATGTCATAATTTGATTGGTTAAGACTACATTTTATGGTAAGGTTGCACACACCTAATTAATTAGATAGTCAAATATTAATTATTCAATGAGTAATTTGTGCAATTATCTTTTAATTATGGTAAATTTGGAACTAAGTCTGAAATGGGAGTGATTGGAGCCTATTAATGTTAATTTTAAACTAATTTGTGACCTATTAATGTTAATTGTGCCGAAATTATTTTTTAACAAATGACCTCTGCTTACCATTTCGTAGATATCTCTCAGAATATTTTGAATCTGTGAATGAGGTTAATTTTCCCAGAAACTAGACATCCGAGGCTTCAACATCCGGAGCTTCAATTTGAGTACAAGAATGAGACAATTCCAATCAGAATTGAGTAAGATATGATTTTTTTTGAATTTGGCTCTGCAGGCTAATAGAGTAGCTACGGAAAAATCGAATTTTACTTGCTCCTCACTCCCACCAATCTTTACATTTAATGCACCAAATTTTCTCAAAGTCTAAAATAAGGTCTACGTTCATGATTCTTTGTCAACTCTCATTAAATGACATTCTATTCATATTTTCTCCACCACTATTATATAAACTCCCATCTCCTCCATTCCAAGACAAACAAAAAACATCATCTCTTCTTCTCTCTTGAGTTCTAATGAAGTAGTATAATCTTATCATATCTTAGTCTTCTTGAGACTCAAGGTATTGAGTGACACTCACTCGCTCTCTCCCTCTCCTAGCTCTTCTTTTCCTCCACCCTTAAGACCTCTACCAAGAGTCTTCTCTTCCACCGTATAGATGTTACATGAAGGTATAATCAATTTCCCTAACTTGTTTTTTATGTTTCCGTGATGAGAATTTAAGATTAAAGCATGATAGTAATTATATAAATTCCCTTGAATATGTTTGAATGTTCTTAAATTTTCTTATGTGTTCTTTACATGTTCTTGGTTGTTCATCACATGTTCATACATAACACTAGTTTTTATCTTAAATCCACACAAAAAATATGAAAAACATGTTTGTTTCATAATTCTTTCAAATCCTTGAATCTAAGATATCACCATCCACACACATTCACTAGAATTTATTTTTCAATCTATATGCAATGCTTAATAAATTGAATTAGTGTTTATCACATGCATACACATTAAATTCAACATGCAAATTAATTGACATATTGGATGATATGATATGAATGTTGACCACCATAGTCTAGAAGACCGGTTTTACTGGGCAAGGTGGGTGCCTAATACCTTTTCACCTTGTAACATAGCCTCCGAACTTAGATCAAGAGTTGATAAATCAATGCTTATCCATATAATTTTCAATTTTTAGATTGTAACTAGGAAACAAACCCATGTACTTTATCTTAGATTGTATTTAGGACCAAAGTCATATAATTTCCTATGATCAATGTAAATTCAATTTCAAATTAATAAAATAAGAAATTTTTCAATTTTGGTTTTCTTATTTTTTCCTATAATTAAATAAGTGGCAACTCCATTGTAAAACCATTAATCTAAGGGGGAAAACATAACTAGTTGAACCTCTATTTTGAGAGACAATAACACGACTCCACCCATTCATGTGGGTTTGGCCCAACACCCAAAAAAGGGGGCCAGGGGCGCGGTCTCTCACAGGTGGACAAGATTTTTGTGGCTGAACCATGGAGTTTCGATAGACACATTGTTCTTTTGCAGCGTTACGAAAAAAAACTACCTATTTAGGACTTTGTTTTTAGTCAGGTCGCAATATGGGTTCAAATTCATGACATCCCAACAATTTTTATGGCACGTGAGGTTACAGAAGAATTGTGTGAAAACGTTGGCATAGTTGACAGGTCTATTGATTTTTCTGACATGGTGGTTGGGTGTTTTATGAGAGTGCGTGTGGTAATTGATGTCTTTCTCCCTATTTGTAGAGGTCGTCTTATCTCCTTCAATGAGGGGGAGGAAGGTTGGGTCTCCTTTAAGTACGAGAGGCTGCCTAACATATGATATTGTTGTGGGTATTTAAATCATAGTGATAAGGACTGTGATCGTTGGATTGAGAGTGATGGAAGTCTAAAGGTTGAAGATAAAGAATATGGACCTTAGATTTGAGCTGCCCCAACACCATTGAACAAAAAGACAGTGATCCGAGTTCCTAGGTTTTACGAAGCTAGGAAGAAGAAGGCACATTCCTCAGACCATGGGGGCGGGACTGGGACTGCTCGAGTGGTAGAGAGACAGTCAAGCCAGTCAGCCATGGTGGAGGAGACAATGAATTTCACAGAAGAATAAAATAAGCGCATTAATATTGCTAAAGTTAATATGGCTCCCCCGAGAAAAGAAACGTATATGCCGAGTATGGGAAGTGATAGCTTGGAAAGTAAAATCCAAGAAATTGATAAGGAATTAAAGAGATATGAGATAAATGATAGCAATATTCTTTGTGATTTAGGAGGCTAAAAAATGGCTCAGAAAATAACGGATATGTTTGAAAGTCCAAGTGCTAATCCAACTAGCAAGTTGAGTGAAACTAGGTCACATTTCCAATAGCCAACTCAGATTAGTGATCACGTGCTCCCATTTGGAACAAAGGCAGAAAAAAACCCTAAGCAAAAAACGTGGAAAAAGCATATACAAGACATCAATTAGAAGAGTCCTTTAAGGGTTGCCGTGCTAACTGCAAAAGGAAACTTAGATGAAGAGGATCAAGGCGAACTACAAAAGAAAAAGGAAAGTGGTACTACAGGAAAAGGGAAAAAATACATGTATATTGGCAAAAGCTGTTTCCAAGCCTTGCTAGTACCAATGAGTCTACTATGTTGGAATTGTCGAGGGCTTAGGAACCCGAAGACAGATCAAAAGTTTGGAGATTTAATCTGAGCACAAGATCCCTCAATCGTGTTCTTGGCCAAAACATGGCTGACAAAAGCTAGGCTTAAGGAAATTCTGGCACATTACAAGTATGGAGGTATGATTGAAGTTTCAAGAGAAGCTACGGGGGGCGGTGTAGTGATTTTTGGGAAGAAGGATTGCGATCTTTTTGTGGATACTTTCTCTCCCAACCATATTGATGCTATTGTCAATAAAGGAAAAGATGATGAATGGCAGTTGACAAGCTTTTATGGCGAACAAAATACAAGAAATCACCACGTTTCTTAGGCAACTTTACATCGGCTAAAGTCCAGGCACTCTTTGCCTTGGATTTGTGCAAGCGATTTCCACGAAATTACTAGAGCACACAAAAAAATGGAAGGCAAATTACGTCCACTCAAACAGATGCAAGATTTCAAGGATGTTTTAGATGAATGTGGTTTTAGAGATTTAGGGTATTTGGGAGGAAAATTTACTTGGTGTGATGGGCAACGGGATGGATACACCATTTGGGAGAGGCTAGACAGGGCAATGGTAACAATTGACTAGCTTGAAAAATTCCCAGACACAAAAGTAGTCCATTTGGAGTGTGGGACTTCAGACCAAAAGCCGATTGTGATCTTCCCTACAGGTATTCCAAGAAAGAACCAAAGGCCTTGGAGGTTTGAACACATGTGGATCGAGGACGATGGGTGTCGTGAATCAGTGGAGTCCGCTTGGAACCAATTTGCCCTTGGTGATCCGATGCAAAAGTTGGAGAAAAAAATAAATAGATGCCAGATGAATTTGAAGTGGTGGAGTAGGACTACATTCAGAAACATGACCAGACAGCTGAAGGAAAAAAAAAAAAATTTAAGGAGAGCGGAGGAAGCTGTAATCAGGGGAGGTACAATGGAATGGGTGCTAAAATTGAAAAGGGAGATTAATGAATTATTGGTGAAAGAAGAAAAGATGTGGAAACAGAGGTCTAGAGCACTATGGTTACATGAAGGAGATAAGAACACACGTTATTTCCATAGCTGGGCAACCTATAGATATCGACGAAATAAAATTTGTGAGTTATTTAATTCAAAGGGGTAAATCTGTACGGATGAGGATATAGCTTAAGTTCTTATCAGGTACTACCAAGGCCTCTTTACTTCGGCCAATCCTTGTAATATGGACCAAGCCATGGCTAACATTCCCTGCACTATCACACCCGAGATGAATAACATGCTCCAAGAGGAATACACACGAGCTGAGGTAGATATGGCTTTGCATAAGATGGAAGCTCTAAAGGCTTCGGGCCCCGATGGCATGCCACCATTGTTTTTTCAACACTATTGGCAAGTCATTAGGGATGAAGTTTCAACGGCAGTGCTAAGTTGTTTGAACACAGGTTCTCTCCCTCACTCTATAAATAATACTTTCATCACCCTCATCCCTAAGGTAAAATGTCCAACTCTTGTATCTAAATATTGACCTATTTCTCTATGTAATATCCTTTACAAACTCGTGTCTAAGGTTATTGCAAACACGTTAAAAAGAATTTTACCTGACCTTATTTCTAAATCCCAAAGTGCTTTTCAGTAAAACAAAGCTATTTATGATAACATATTGGTGGCTTTCGAAACTCTACACCACATGAAGATTCAGAAAACAAAAAAAATTGGGTTTCATGGCGTTGAAACTTGACATGAATAAAGCATATGACCGGGTTGAATGGGGATTTCTAAAAAAAAAAAATCATGGAGAAAATGGGCTTTGGCAAAAGATGGGTGAATTTGATCATGGAGTGTATTAGTACTGTGTCTTACTCAATTGTGTTCTAAAGGGTTTAACCGGTTGATTCAGGGGGCAACAAGGGTGGATCAGATCAGGGGGTTCTCTTTATGTAGGAATGGACCATAGATTAGTCACCTCTTCTTTGTAGATAATACTTTGCTTTTTTGCAGAGCTGTTATGGGTGATTTACTCAAACTCCAAGATATTTTGAATCTATATGAGCAAGCATCTGGATAGCAAATAAATAGAGGGAAGACAACAATCTTTTTTAGTAAAGCTGTTTCTGAAGAACGAAAAGTGGAGATATCGGCTTTCTTGGGTGTCTCTGAGGTAAAAGAGTATGAGAAATACTTGGGGTTACCAGCAGTGGTAAGGAGAAACAAAAAAACAAGTTTGAACTATATTAAAGAACGAGTGTGGAATAAACTGCAGGGGTGAAAAGAACAACTTTTATCCCAAGCGAGTAGAGAGGTCCTTCTAAAAGCAGTGGTTCAAGCCATTCCAACTTTTGCCATGTCTTGCTTTAAACTTCTGGTGGGTCTTTGTCATGATATTGAGATGTTGATACGAAAATTTTGGTGGGGGCAGCGAGGAGCACAAAGGAAAATTCCTTGGAGAAAATGAGAGGTCATGTGTCAACCAAAAGATCAAGGAGGGTTGAGGTTCAAAGACTTAGTCAAGTTTAATGAGGCGTTGCTTGCTAAAAAGGCCTAGAGGGTACTACATGATCAGTTCTCTTTATTTTACCATGTGTTCAAAGCTAAATATTTTCCTCATGGTACGGTGTTTGAAGCAAAAGAATCATCTGGATCTTACGCCTGGCAGAGTATTTAAAGGCAAGATTGATCATTGATGTTGGTTTGATGTGAAGAGTGGGGAATGGTTCAACAATTCAGATTCATTGGGATAAGTTGCTACCTGGGAAGTTTCCATCCAACATTAGTTCACCACAGCTCGCTACTCCAGGTGATGTGCAAGTTTCTTCTCTGATTGACCAAGACACAAAGACATGGGATTGTGCGATGATTGATCACCTCTTCTTACCATTCGAAGTAGAGAAAATAAAATCCATTCCTTTATGTGTCACTAACGAAGCAGATTGTATGATTTGGCCAAGAAGCAGGGATGGAACATGATGATGTTACAAAAAAAGCTCAACTGTTAAACTCGTCCATATAGCTCGTCCACAGGAAAGGGACTCCATTTATTGTAATCTCGTCCATCCATCTGTCCAGATGGACGAGCTCGTCCGAGGATTCACTCGTCCATCAATCTAGTAAGATGGACGAATGTCCTGGGAATCTCCCTTTAAGCACTCCATTCTTCTATTAGACTATAACCGTTCCTTCTTTGAAAACAGTTATAATCAATAGAACCCAAATAAAATAACTTCCAAAGCAGTTATGGGAGTTACCTCAGAATCCTCCAAACTACACAACTGTAGGAGAAATAACTGCCTCAGGAAAATACTATATAAATGCTCTTCTACAGGAAGGTTAGAGGTAATTCTAGAAAATTTTCCATTAGAGAATTTTTCCGTTTACTGAGAATTACAAACTCACTGACTTCACCATCGGAGGGTTTTTGGCCGGCCTCCACCGGTCTCCTCTGACTTATTGTTTGTTATTTTCAGGATTTTGCTTGTAGATCGTTAACACCTGGAAATTTTAGCCCACTGATTCATTGGATTCATCATAACATACTTTTTGAAAACTGGATATCAATTGTTATGCAAGAAGGAAACGATGGACAGAGTGTCAGGCTCAGAGATGGCAAGCAAAAAACTATTCTAGAAGCGAATCTGGAAGATGAATGTGGCAAACAAGGTAAAAAAATTTCTCTGGCGTGCGTGTTCTGAAGCATTTCCAACAAGGTCCAACTTGCTCCAAGGAAAAGTTCTAGACAATCCAACTTGCCCGTAGTGTGGAAATGGACATGAAAATACGATGCATGCTCTATGGTTTTGCAAACATCTTCATACGGTCTGGGAATCTGTGTTTAGGTGGATTAGGAAAGATTACCCAACGATATCTTCATTTGCAGACTTGGTATTGTTAGTCGGAGCGTAGGCGAAGTAGTTGGACCTCTTTGCTATAGTCGCATGGTTAATCTAGTGTCGAAGGAATAAATTGAGGTGTAATGAACCGAGCTTGCCACTTGGGAAGGTTATGGAATCAGCTGCCTTAGTTCTGACTGAATTTCAGAAACACAACTACTCTAGTATTCGAGTTCCACGGCAGCGAAATGTAAAATGGAAACCACCTTCAGCAGCGATGACGTTGAAGACAAACTTCGATGGGACAAAGTTCTCAGAATCTGATCAAGCTAAAATTGGGGTGGTAATTTGAAACCAGGTGGGATAGGTCATGGCGGCGTTATCTGAAAAAATAACAAAACCAACATCACCTGAAATTTTAGAGGTCTTGGCAGGCATAGGGCAGTTTAGTTCATCCTTGAGTTGGGTTTTCAGCAGGTTGTGTTTGAAGGTGACTTTGAGGTGATTATTAAGGCTCTTGCGAATGGAGATTTTTCTCTTCCTAGTATAGGACACATTGTAAAAGACATTACGTCTATGTTAGGTTTACTACAATCAGAGGCAGACCCAAGGGGGGGCGAGGGGGGGATATTCCACATACAAAGCTTTGTTCTTATGGGGTTATAAGGACGTGAACGTGATATTGAGGAAATAAATAATTAAGTTTCAAAAGACAGATTTTAATGGAAATAAATTGATTTCAATTAGCTTCTTAACTACTAGTATTTCTGGTTTAAAAATAATTTAACTCGATGTGTTTTATTCAATATAGTCTATGTCACTGTTCACTTTAGTTTTCCTATAAGTTGTTAAAATAGCCACGAGAAGAAATAAACAAGGTAGCACTAGTTCCCAACATGGTCCTAATTGTTATGTGATAGTCTTATCATGTAATAACATTATCGTTTTGAACAATTAATAGCGAAGACAAGTAAATCAATTGAACAACTTATCTGCTTCTGCTCAATGATGATTACTAACGTTTAATCTGTTTACATTCATCTAATTTGTTCGAATATCTTATATTTAAATTAATTTTTTAACTTCATACATTAATACTTGTTTCCAATATACATTTTTAGCCTGTTTAAATTATGAAGTAGTTTAAACATTACAATGATTATACTAACTCCTACGCTAGGCTCAAAAAAATTAAATTAAAATCAAGTATGAAAAGAAAAAAATTATAACTTTTACATTATATTTTCTATGTTGATCAAATATTGTTTAATAAATTAATTTTTTCTAATATTAATATATAATTTTTATATTAATTTTGTCTTCAATATTGTATCTTAATCTTGCCCCCCCTAAATCAAATTCCTGGCTCCGCCACTGGGTAAGACAACTCTTGCTAGAGTTGTTTATGATATGGTTTCCAATCAATTTGAAGCTTGTAGTTTTATTGCCAATGTTAGGGAAGTTTATAAAAAATATGGTTTACTTCGACTACAACAAACACTTGTGAATGAGCTTTTGATGGACAAAGATATGATTGCACAAGATGCTGATAATGGAGTTCTCATGATCAAGAATAGATTAAGTCACAAAAAGGTTCTTCTCGTTCTTGATGGTGTAAATGAATTAGACCAAATGAAGAAGTTAGCTGGTGAGAATGATTGGTTTGGTCTAGGTAGTAGCGTTATCATAACAACTAGGGATGAGCATTTGCTAATGTCACGAAAAGTAGATGGAGTATACAAGGTTGAAGGATTGAATTGTGATGAAGCTCTTCATCTTTTCAATATGAAAGCTTTTGGAAAAGAGAATCCTACCAAAGATTACTTAGAGTTGTCCAAAGCCTTTGTACGTTATGCTAATGGCCTTCCTTTAGCCATTGAGATTTTGGGTTCCTTCTTGTTCAATAGAAGCATTGCTGAATGGGAAAGTGAATTTGATAGGCTCAAAGAATTTTCTGAATGAAGAATTCTCAATGTACTTCAAATAAGTTATGATGGACTAAGAGATACAGAGAAGGAAATTAAAAAAAAAATTAATATTTTAATGAAATTGAGTTTAGAATAAATAATATGATATATGTATTTTTTAAAAATAGTTATATAAAATAAATAAATAAAAACATAAAATTTTATGATAAAATAAACAATTTTTTTTCACAAGCTAATGTGAATGCTCTTAGCACAAAAAATTGCCAAATTTTGTGTTGTTAGATAAAACCTTATATAAAGCCATTAGAAACTTTTTTTTTTTAATAGAGAAAATAAGCTACAAAACCCACACAACTAAATCCATTTGCAAATTTTAATTAAAAATGAAAAATGCTACGTTCAGCACTTAAGATACGTTCACAATATTTGGGTTCTAATTTAAATTCACAACTTAAATTATTTTTTTATCCACTCATAACAACCAATAATAACCTATCACTTAAAATTTATTGTAAAAATATTTTGAACATATCATTTCTTATTAAAATATGAGTTGTGTTAACGGACACCCTTTAACACACCACTTCATATTAGAATTTTTGTCAGCCACCCAGCTCTATGTTAGTAATTTGTCAATTGTCGGCTTTAGGGTCAACTTTATATAATTTCTCACATTTCTCTAATTTTTTTATTAAGTAGAACCCATATTATTTTAATCTTAACAAATATCATGCGGTACTTGTTAATATTTGTCTTAAAATATGAACGCTTCCAGCGCGCACATAATATTGCCCTCTCTGAACCCTATGATCCCGCGTCAAAGGATGTTCCTCCTTCCAAGTACCTACCGAAGCAGAAAAACATTATAGGTCATCAGAGCCCAAAAACCATAATGGGCCCTGATTCTCAAAAAGAACAAAAAACATCATGGCCCTAGTCCTTGCCCAATTGGTATTCTAAACTTTTCTCTGGTTGGCATGGCACACACCACTATGACAATGCAATGCTTATCAAATTCGAACTATTTTTGAACTGTCTGCTAGCTCTTGTCTAGTTGTCCTGATCAAGAAAAACAAGAAAAATGGCAGTGCCCACTGCCAACCCTTGATTTGTTAAGTTTGCGTCTACCCACAATGTAATTGCAATTCACCCGATATAGACATAGCCATTTAGACCCACTCCGTCCAATTTCCTAGTACAAAATTGTCATGAGTATTATGGATTCTAGTTATAACTCAATTGATAAGTCAAATTAGAAATTTCGAGTTTTATCCTATCTACGCTAAATATCAACTGATTTCTTGACCGGATAAAGAACAGTTATCAACTTACCATAAAGCAAATGTCATAAATTAAATTTCATTATATCAATAAATAAATAAAATTCATATAAAAACATTCTTTTTGAGAAATAATTTTTAATCTATGACATATATTCTTGATAATTATTATTTATTATTATACCAAGATATTAATTATTTTTTGGTGTAGTCAGAGATTGAATCTCATATCTCTTACCATAATCAAGGAAAACAATTACTAGTATATCAAAAACAAAGAAAAACAAACAAACAAGTACAATATATATTATAATAACAACTACTTGTATATCAAAAACAAAGATCCATCAAAAAAAAAAAAAAAAAAAAAAAAAAAAAAAAAAAAAAATCACGCTGGTCCAATTGCACCGGAGCAACTAGGCTCCAAAGACTGGTAGGTGATACGTGGTTCCCTACGAAGTGCGCACAGACCAAACCCCCACTCTCGCTCTCTCTCTCTGATACGCTACAATTTCTGATTCCCTAAATTTTTCAAAGACCCTCAAATTCTCAAATGTCCTCCGATTCCAGCTCAACCTCCGGCGACGAATTCACCAGCCCTAACCCTAATTCCACCTCCAAATCACTCGAAGATCAATTCGCATCGGCCGCATTGACCGAGCCCGACAACGAACCGCCGGAGATTCAAGAATCCCCAAACGGCGTCGCGAACGGTTCCGTTGGCGAGAACAATCACGGGGAGATCGAAAGCAATGAACGAGAAGGAGCGGTTGGGAGCAATTTGGAGGCGAGGCAGAGTGTGAGGTGGAGGAGGACGAATTCGGAGGTGGAGGTGGAGGCGCCGTCGAGCCCGAGTAGCAGTGGGTACGCCGGTGAAAGGGGCAGCAGTAGTGGCAGTGGGAGTAGTGGCGGGTTCGACATGATTGGCGGCGGGATTGGCGGCGGCGACGATGATGAGATACAGGTAGTCAGCAATGTCGATTCCATTCAGGATTCTCAGGCCTCGTGGATGCCTGGAAAGCGTCACGTTGACGAGGTACTCGATTCGATTCTTTACTTCTTCAATTGAGAATTCCATGGCACGCATTGGATTGATATCACAAATATTTGCAAACATTGTTGCTGGACATGTTTCGATAGTTACAATAGGAGAGGGGGTTAGAAACAAATGGAGTTACAAAGTTGTCTGTTTTATCAGTAAATTTTCGTGATTTTAGATTCATGGGAGTGCATTATATGTTATGTTTATACATTAGTTAGTTTTGCTTGAAGACTATTTGTAGATAAATACTTCATTTCTGGTGTTTGGACTTCAAGATTGGGGAGATGACTTTGGATTTTAGACACCAAGTATAATTTCCACAGGACATATTGGTAAGCCTTTGATTAGTACATTGGTATCAAATTTGAATTTGAATTATCTAAACCAAATGCGTCCCATGATAGATTTTATTGAAACTTTATTTAATTATCTACAATCTAAGATAAAATTCTAGGATACATACGGTGAAAGAATGAGCATTCAGAGACATAATTAAACAAGAGTTGAGTATTTTTAGGATAGGAATAAGGTTTTCAGATATGCATTTACTGAAGGTTGCTATGCATATGAACTTCCTTCTACCCTTTGTGATAGATATCAGAGTAGGCTGATTGTAGTGGTCAGTTTTCCTAGGTAAAACAGCCATGCCTCTTGCAGGCATCCACTTGGTAGCTCAAATGGTTTAAGGCAAGGATAACATTTGTCTCATATTTTGTTTATGCTAAAAAAAAAAGGTCGAAACCTAGTGCACAAAGCTCCCACCTTTTGCAAGGCCTGGGAGAGGTCATGGTAGGCAACCTTAACCCCCATTAGTAGGTTTTAAGATTGATGGAAAAAATAAAGGAGTTTTAGAAATTTATCTTCTTTTTGGCAATGACCCGATTATATTTTGCGAGTCAAATCCCCTTTTACTTGAATAGATGCTCTGCGTTCTTTGTTTTGAAACAGTTTCAAGCCTAAGAGTCGATTTAAGCAAAACTAGATTGGCTCTGGTTGACAATGTAACTAATGTCTTGAGACTGGCCTCACTGTTGGGTTCTAAGGTTGGCTGCCTTCCTATGACTAACCTGGGATTGTCTTTGGGTTCTTTTAAGGCCAGAGTGGTTTGAAATACTATTATTGGGAAGGTAGAAAGAAGGCTTGGTATAGGACAAATCAGGGGAATTAGTCTAAGTGTGATTATAAGGTTTAAGAGGATTTGTGGATTTTGGGTTGAGAACATTTTTAGAAGGGGTAATTCAAGAGAGAGAAGATTTTATTTATGGTTGAAAATAGAAAGGGGGAAAAACAGAAATAGACTTCTGTGTTTTTTTTTTTAATTATGCAACAAGACCAGTGAACAGTGTCTGTGAATAGTACCATGAGAAAGAAAATAAAGAAGATAAAGAGAGAGAAAAGAACACTATGGCCAACATGCCTCAATACTGAAAACAACTCTAACTTGCTTGAGTACAATAAGACACTTATATAGACTTTAACTTCTCTTAGTATAACTACGGCTTCTACTTTGACTAGTAAACCAAATCCTAATTGAATTGAACCAAAGCCCACTCATAAATACCTATAAAGAAATTTGGATCATGCATATGGGTCAGCCTGGGCATGGGCTCACGTTACTTTAGGGATAAGTTTGTCTTGGGGTGCCTTGAAACTTGAAAGTAATAGGCTTTATTTTCCATAACAACATGCACATCCTTAAAGAAATTAGAAAGACGACGGTGTGGAGTCAACTGATCCTTTACGGTAGTTCTTAGCCAAAACATGGATCAACATGTATAGCGCCAACTGTGGTGTGTGAGGTGGCTAAAGGGAATCAATGAGGATAGTATTCAAGGGCGATGGCAGAAGGGTCCATGAAAGCTTGCAAATGGTGATTGGAGTCGCATGGCTATTTGTGACGTATGGGGACTAGGCAAGCAAGCTTGTGTGAGTAGGGTTGAGATAGTCAAATGGAGTCACTAAAAGTCAATGATTTTTGTGATTTGGTGGATCGGGTTGTGGGTTCAGTTGATGGGTTGGGTACTTGGGTTGCAATTATGATTGTGATTGTGATTGTGCTAGCCTTGGGTTGTTGATTTTGGCATTTTGGGGTTGGGCACTTGAGATTGTGGTAATGGGACTTTGTATGGTGGATGGGCTTTGCTATTGGTGGTGTGGATGGTTTGAGACTTCAACGAACTTGGCTTGGTGTGGGTTGGTGATTTTTGTTTTTGTTTTCCTTTTTTTAGGGGGGAGGGGGTGGTAATGATTGTGACACATAACCCACAGCAATGTAGGACCAAATGAAAACAAATGCAATTGAAGAATGGAAAATTTTGTTTTTTGGTTAGTCAAAATGGTCCCTACTGTTTCAAATATGTCAGTTTAGTCCCTAATTTTTAAATATTGTGTCAAAATAGTCTGCCATTAAGTGGAGGATGGAAAACATTGACGTGGCTAACAAAATTTTTAAAATGTTATTTTTATGCTGCCTGGCTTCTACATGGGCTGCCACGTCTTATGTGTCAAAGTGGTCCTTAATGTTTCAAATGTGTCAGTTTAGTCATCAAAAAGCCCCTTGGATTATCCAGTCACTGGTTCTGGCGGGTGGGTTCAATTGCCCATAGGAGTTTGATGAACAGTGAGGATTGTTGTACAGTATGTTCTGCGACGTGCAACTAATTTGAGTGAAGTTCTCCTATATCATAAATAAATAAAAATAAATAAATAAATAAAAAGTGTCAGTTTAGTCCTTAACTTTTTGGTATTGTGTCAAAATAGTCCTTTCTGTTTTGTGGAGGATGGAAAACGTTGAATTGACTAACAGAAGTTTTAAAATATTATTTTTATGCTGCCTGGCTTCTACATGGACTGCCACCTGTGTTTTTTTTTTTTTTTTTTTTTAAACATTCCACTAACTAAAATCAGATTTGGGTATGGGATTTATCTAATTCTTTGATTTATTTTTATGCTGCCTGGCTTCTACATGGACTGCCACCTGTGTTTTTTTTTTTTTTTTTTTTTAAACATTCCACTAACTAAAATCAGATTTGGGTATGGGATTTATCTAATTCTTTGTTATATCAAACATGAGTACTGAAAGATGGCTTAACAGAACATTTGTTCTCTCTTTAGCTCTTTGCTAAACTCATTTGTATGCAATGTCCACCTAATCTGGTCTTTGAAAGTGCAGTTAGTAAAAAAGCAAAACACACGTGCACACACACACACACACTTTGGATCTGTTTGGATACCATTTATTACTGAAAACTGAAAACTGAAAACACTGGAGCAAAATAATTTTTAAATGTGTGAATAGTGTCATGGGACTAAGTTTTAAAGTTGTTTTTGCTAAAAAAAATACTTGCAGGTCCCGTTAACAATGCACGGGACCCACTAAAAAATGCACGGGACAGCACAAACACAAACGTTGAGGAAAAAACGTTGTATCCAAATTAACACTTTGAGTCTCTCTCGCTCTAGGTCAGTTTATAAAGTCATAAAAGTCTTTTCCTTTGCTTAGTTTTCAAACCCAACAACACACGAAAGCAAAAGAGAAGTTGAATGTGGTCCAATAATTTCTATTCTCTGCTTCCCAGGCAAAAGAACGAGGTCAAAGGGGTATTTACCATGGGAATATTGTAATGATAGAGGTAGGGGTAGGGAATAGGGATTGGGGAAGGATTCTAGTGCAGCACTACAATTTCAGATCCGGTGATGGTGGTTGTAGTGGTAGTAGCATTGGTGGTGGTGGTGACAATGGTGACGGTGCTGGTGTTAATAGCGGTGGTAAAGTCTGAAGAGTACTAATGATAATGGTATGAGAGTAGTAATGTTGGTAGAATTTGTGAATTACACCTTGCCCCCTGGATTTTGAACTTGGCAATTGGATGCTTGAAAACCCAAAATTCAAATTCTGGTGGAATTTTATAATTAATGTTAATGTTAAAACCCAAATAATTTAACACTGGAATTTCCAAATTACAACTTTGAGTAAAATGCCAACTCAAAAATCCTCATCTGAACATGATATTAGCACTATAATCAAATATATTGTTTTAAAAACTTAGAGCATATTTGTATGTTTTACTTGTACCGATGTGGCTGACAAAATTTTATTTCTCGAGGATACCTGCAGTATTATGTACTGATTGATTAATAACTGAAGTGCAGGATGATGCTTCCCTATCGTGGAGAAAAAGGAAGAAGCACTTCTTTATTTTAAGTAACTCAGGCAAACCAATATATTCCAGGTTTGTCTCCAGCTTCGGCATATTTCAGCATTAGGAACTGTACAGTTTGCTTTATAAATTCTTTTCTGGACCCTCTGTTGTTTTATGGCCTTCTTTGAATATCTTATTAACTACCAGATATGGGGATGAACACAAGCTAGCAGGATTTTCAGCAACATTACAGGCTATAATTTCCTTTGTGGAGAACGGGTACATGGCTCTTTCTACCTTGGTTTTAGTTTATGATTTTCATCTTTGATTATACTCCTAGTCTTAGCATAATAATTTCTTTGAAGCCAAAATCTACAGGGGCTCTAATTAGTTCTTCACATTAATCGCTTTTCAGGGGGGATCGTGTCAAATTGGTCAGGGCAGGAAATCACCAGGTCTTTTTATATTCTTCAAGTTTTCAATTGCTAATCAATTCTCGTTTTGGGAGACATATAATTGAACTGTTTTCTTCTTCTCCTGAAAATTTAACTTTCTGTGATAATTCTAAAATGTAGGCTTGGTTGTTGTTTTTGTAAGAGCAAAGTGATATATGCAATTTTGAAGACATTTACTCACATGGAAACATTGTCAGATGTATATGTATGAATATATTCATAAATGAATACAAGTGTTTTGTCTCTTTTCTTGGTTCTTTAACTGGAGCATGTTATGCAAATTCCTTGACCCCCCCCCCCCTCTCTCTCTCTCTCTCTCTCTCTCTCTCTCGCCAGCTCATTTTGGGCAATTAGTTAAATACATCGTTGTAAATTTTTTGGATGCGCAGGTGGTTTTTCTTGTGAAAGGACCCATTTACTTAGTTTGCATTAGCTGCACAGAAGAGCCCTATGAGTCATTGAGGGGGCAACTGGAGCTAATATATGGTCAGGTAGGATTTGATTCTTCCCCTTTCCTGCTTGCCCTTAAAAAATGTTTTCAGGATTAATGTGCTTGACTGTTTGACATGTTGTTCCCTTATGAATATTTTGGCTACTTCTTTATTCTTTCTCCTTTTCCACTAAATATATTGTTCTATTTTTCATTTACTTTCATTATAAGATAAAATTTTCTTATTATAGTCGCTGGACTTCCTCAAATGATTGATTATGATATGAATGCAGATGCTTCTTATTTTAACGAAGTCAGTAAATAGGTGTTTCGAGAAGAACCCAAAGTTTGATATGACACCCTTGCTTGGAGGGACAGATGTTGTCTTCTCATCTTTAATCCACTCTTTCAGTTGGTTTGTTTCTCCATTCCCTTTTGTAATGTGGTTTGTCTGTGTTGTAAAACATGTATATTTTACACATGTTTGCATGTATAAGAACCTATATATTTATAAATCCTCATTTCTGGAAGTGAAATTTTCTTTTGCAAATCTTTCTTTTGGTGCACCCACACCAGAGGGAAAGGGAGATGAATTCATGAGCTCCTTTCTCTGGTGAAGTTAAAGCAACATAATATTCTGTAGAATGCACAGGATCTTACTGCTAGAAGTTATTGAGAGAAACAATCTTAAGGTTCACATTTGTAGATGCTCTAGTATTGTTAGTAAATATATATAGGGCTCCATTTTTTCTAATCAATCCATTTAAAAAACTCTGAATGGGCTGGATCTCAGGTTGAAGGTTTGAGCATCAGGCTGATTGGATGGATCCACAACATATACACACACATGCACACACACAAACACACAATAATAAAGATTCAAATCATTAATATAATTAATTTTTGGGCAAGGTACATTTTCGGTCCTCCAACTTTTATCAATGTTTCTATTTTGTCCCTATTTTCTAAATTTCACCAATCTAATCATCAAACTATCACGCTTGTTTTTATTTTGCCCTTAAGTCCAAATTAAAGCTAGCAACGTTAGTGACTTGACCTAAATTGATGACATAGCTTCTATATCACATGCCCTGTCAGTTAAAATGGCAATATGTTAGGCTGGTTGGCACTAAACTTTCCATATCAACACCAAATGAATAAAAATAATAGTTTCAATTGTTCATTTTTAAACCAAATAAAATTTTAATTAAGAATTACTTATTGTTCCCTCTATCCTCTTTTTCCCACCTGAGCCCCCCCTTGCTCTCTCCCAATTATTGTTTGGGCACAGTGACAGTTTGCCGCCAACAGTCTTCAAAGTGGCAACAACAGCTGGATGGGCTTGAGCTTTGCCGGATGAGTCCCGATCCGGGTTTTGCGGGTTTGGTGGGGTCATGAATCTTGGTTTTTGAGGTGGACAAGTCAGATTTGTAGAGAGAGGATAGGTTAGGTTGCTCCACCACATTTGAGGCTAAGGAATTTTCAAGTTTTGGGGGCTGATAGAGAATGAATGTGGCCAGCATTGGGTGGTGATAGCTCAAAACAAAAACAAAAACAAAAAACAAAACCCTTTTTTGTGAATTGGAATGTATTTTTAATTTAAAACAAAAAATTAGTGATATGGCATGTGAGATAGCTACCATGTCATCAGTTTGGTCTGCATCACTAACCTCTTAGTTTTAATTGGGATGGAAGGACGAAATAGAGACAAGTGTGATTGTTTGAGAATTAAATTGGTGAAATTAAAAAATAAGGACGAAAGAGAAACATTAGTAAAAGTTGTACAACCAAAAATATTTATACCTACTATAGTTACATACAAATTTTTTATTCTTTTTCTGCCCTAGATACAAAGCTAGTAATCACAGTCATTCCACGGTGCTCTTTAGTTTAAATTATAATACACACCTTAAACTGCATGTTACTTTTATATTCTTTGTGGAAACATGTTTCTACTTCTGATGTTTCTTGATCTGTTTTGTAGTCACTGAAGTGCAATTGAAATTCCATTTTTCTTATTTTGGTTATTTTTTTCCTGAGGTTTCCTTTGCTCTTTTATTATCAAAATATCACCCTAGTTTGGTGGTGCTTATTAGTTTCGCTATTCATTTCTTTGATTTCAGGAATCCGGCTACATTTCTTCATGCATACACTTGTCTTCCCCTGGCTTATGCAACGAGGCAAGCTGCAGGTGCTATATTGCAAGACGTTGCCGATTCTGGTGTTCTCTTTGCAATATTAATGTGCAAACACAAGGTTAACACTTAACACGACCTCTTCCTTTTCTTCTGTCTGAATCTTTTCATCCATAGGGGCACAATCTAAAGTCATCTGCCTTCGGGGGGCTGCATTTTTCTGTTCAGTTTATAAATATTTTACTGGGCATTTTAAAGCCTTGAAGGTTGATTACAGGTTATCAGTCTTGTTGGTGCTCAAAAAGCTTCTCTTCATCCTGATGATATGTTACTACTTGCCAACTTTGTTATGTCATCAGAATCATTTAGGCAAGTTATTTTGACTTTTATAATTCTTACATCATCTTTTGATGATCACCTTGGCATGGAAAATTTGACTGTGCACTAGGAATTACATTTTACTGCCTCTTACTTATATTTATGCTTTCCTTTGGGTCACCATGCTTGGGGTTGAGATTTTTGAGAATGAATTTAAAAGCAGAAGTCAGTTTAAATGAGTTAGCATGAGTGTTCAAATTAAGCTTTTCCTCTTTCTATTACATCTTGAACTAGGATGCACGGATACTCCATTTTTGCCCATGTACCCATATCCCTGTATCCAATACATATCGTACTGTTATCACACTAGATACCTCTAAGATACGTACCCAGATAGTTTTTTTTTTTTTTTTTCCAAGTGCCAATACGTCCTGGATATGTATATGATACAGCTTGGATACCGTTGTAACCCAACCGATAGCCTAAACTTATAAGAATTTTTATTTATATTTTTTATATATTGGTTTCAATATTAAAAAATTATTTAGTTTTCTTTTATTTACTCTTTTTGGATCTTGGTTTGTATTCTAAATATCATTTAATGGCCATGGATACACTTTATTATCCATTATTGCTCTTAAAATGATAGATGCTTAACAATATATAAAAAATATATATTTAATAAGTAATTAATACATGTATCCCCAATGTATCACACCCTAGGGGTTTCAAGAAATTTTGTATCCTTGTACCCATACCCATATCCATGCATCTTAGATGTTGAGAGTTGAGATACTGTTGATCAAATTAGTCTCATTTTAGGACATTTTGCCATAGAAAGTTGAAGCCTGTGGTGCAGGCTCTTTTAGATTGCTCAACTGGAATCCACTCAGTGGCCTTTTTTACTAATTAATGTTTCGGTAAATGAAGTTAGCATTCCTGTCTTGTCTTGTTTTATGCTTTTTGCCAAAATAGCTATATGAAAAAGATAATTAAATTCAATAGAACTCTTTGTATTACCAGCAGTTAACATTTCAGGAATGTTTTCACCTAAAAAAAAATTTTTAAAAAAAACATTTCAGGATTGTTTTCTGTCTCTAAATTTGCATTTCTTGTTTGTCCCGACCTCTTAATGTCTATGCTTTGGGACTTGTTTTCACTTATCAAATATATTCTTCCAAATTTTTGTCTAATGAAACATGCCTAGTTTTGGTTTACTTCGTTATCAACATTTTCTTCTTCTTGATAGGTACATCCCTATAACATACAACTGAGAATAACTGCATCATATTTCTCTAATTTTCTATGAGACATCATCTTCAACAAAATTCTGTTGATACTTGAGCCTAATGCTTAATTCTTAATATAGGTTAAAAAATTAATAAAACACAGTATATACACAAGGTGAAAGCTATATTTATTTCTTTATTATGTTTGAGTGGACTTAAATCTTAGTGGGTGCTTTTATATGTGAACTTTTTTTCTTTTGTTTTGCAAGACTGTAATCTTATTTGTCCTTTTTGGCTCTATGCAGGACTTCTGAATCATTTTCACCAATCTGCCTGCCAAGATATAATCCCATGGCATTTTTGTATGCTTATGTCCATTATCTTGATGTGAGTTTGACTTTTTTTTTCTTGCTTGACATGTGAGTGAGACTTAGATTCATGATTCATGTGCAAGTTTAACGCCAATGAGTTATAGCTAAACTAGCACTTCCTTTCTTATAAAAATGGGATGAAGGATGAGGTTGTGCCGTTGTGGGTTCAAGGCCCACTGTGCTTGTGTAACTTACCAATACAAAAGAATTCAAATGCATGGTATATAGCAGATTCTGGCTAGTGGTTGTAGGCAAAGAGGCCAGCCTTAATTTATTTTTTGCAAATTGTGCAATCACTAGGCATTGTGGACATTCTCCTGGTATACCTAGATCAATGACACAAGAAATGACTTGAACATGTTTTACTCATGGCAGGTTGACACATACTTGATGTTGCTTACTACTAGTTCAGATGCCTTTTATCATCTTAAGGATTGCAGGTAAACTATGGTTTTAAATTTGATTGATAATATTAGTAGGGGTGCCTAGTATTGCATCCTCTTTGATCTCTCCATCTTTATGAAATGTTGATCTAAGATATCAGTAGCACTCTCTTTGGTATGTCTTGACCACTATGTTTTATGACATTTAAAGTTGTAACCTTCAATTCTCTGGATAATATATTGTTTACCTGTGCAAAAGGATTTTGAAATATTTACCTTTTTTTTTCCTTCTGGTCAGATAGATATATTGGCCTTCTTGGTCTCTGATACAGTGTAGATCAACTGTTGATTTTTATCATGCCTTTAACTAGTTTCATATGAATCTATGTTGCCCAATGCAATAACCTTGTGTTTAGTGTCATCATCGAAGATAGGTACACTGAGCGGGTGACATCTGCCTGCTGTTGAAAATATAGTCAAGCAACCTATTATTGATTATTTACATTTATACTTCCAATTTATTGTTGGATGCATCCTGAGTCTTAATTTATTTGAAATTTGTAGGCAGTGGCGATAAAGACTTGCAACCGAGTTTGCCAATGGGTGAAAGATGTGGAAAATGAAATATTTTTGCTGGGAGCAAGCCCCTTTTCGTGGTGATACGCCAATTATTCTGTAATCAGCATGTACTATAGTTTTGTTCTGTTTTTTTTTTTTTTTCTTTTTCTTTTTTAATTTATTTTTAAATGAAATCCCACCATAATTTTTTCCATCACTCTTTCATTACCATGATGCTGACATGTTGATCATAATCTACCAATTTCTTGAGTCACCTCATCATCAATTTGTAAGAGCAGTCCTGTATCATCTACTAATAAAAGGAAATATACACATCAATATTTATAATACTTGGTGCAATATACACATCAATATTGGACTTCCGAGTACTTGATATGAAAGTTGGGNCACTTCCCTTTGTTTCTACTTTTACTAAACTGCTAAACTTACACACAATGTACTTTGTTTTAGTCACATTTAGGGGAAAATACTAATACCATTTTTTTTTTCTTAATATGACTGATGTGACCAATTATATTATTATTATTATTATTATTATTTAATTAGATGAATGTAACTTAATATTGCTGTCTTTATGCTCCACAGAAATAAATTTGAGCTTACTGTGTAGTGTGTAATATATTATTTTCCCCTCCACTTAATTTTGAGAAATTTGGCTGCAATTTCATAGGATTCGTATTGAAGTGGTCCTTTTGAAGTCAAATGTTCTTAGCGAAGTTCAGAGATCCATGCTAGATGGAGGGATGCATGTTGAAGATTTGCCTACCGATCCATTACCTCGTTCTGGAACTTTATCTCCACATCTGGGCCAACCCAGAGATTCTCTTGAGAGTCTCAAAGAACCATTTGTTGGCATTGGTGGTCCTGCTGGACTTTGGCATTTCATGTACCGTAGTATATTTCTGGATCAATATGTATCTTCTGAGTTCTCACCACCAATTAATAGCCCACATAAACAGAAAAGGTAAAACTCACAATTTTGCAGCAACTATGCTAGACAGGCCTTTAATGCGCTCCTCTATGGGGCACAGCTATTTTAAAATTTATTGTTGCATAAGAAAACTTGGTTCTTGTTTTGCAGATTATATAGGGCTTACCAGAACCTTTATGCTTCCATGCATGATAAAGGAATTGGGCCTCACAAAACTCAGTTTAGAAGAGATGAAAATTATGGTATTTAATCTTTCAGTTCATGCTATAGCCAAAAGATATAACATATTTTAATAGATTTGCATGAAGAAATATGGTTAACACTTCTTTTCTGTTTTGGTGCCTGTCCTTTGTTCCATCCAATTTCATTTCATAATTGCAATGTGCCTTCTTGTTGTTTGAACCTCTTACTCACAATTATAAAGTGTTATCTTGACATGCTTATTTTCTGTAGCATAAATTTAGATATTCATTGTCATGTTTACTTGCTCCATTTAAAGGCTTTGCTGATGAAATTACACGATCATTCTATTGTGGCAGTTCTACTCTGTTGGGTCACCCAGGATTTTGAGCTATATGCAGCATTTGATCCACTTGCAGACAAGGTATTATTTATGCTCATGTGTCCAAGATTATTTTTGTCTGTTTTCTTAGAGCAAATAATGCGAATACTTTTTGACCCTTTTTTTATCATACAAATACTGTTCTTCTCTATGAAGAGCTTATATATTACTCTGTGGTTGGTTAACTGTCAAGGTAGAGGAGAAATCAGGATGAAGTAATGTGTCAGACAAATTTTACCACACATAACTAGCTTTACTCTTGCCCTTAACAAGTGTCCTTCACCTTATGATTTAAAGTTGTAACCTTCAATTCTCTGGATAATATATTGTTTACCTGTGCAAAAGGATTTTGAAATATTTACCTTTTTTTTTCCTTCTGGTCAGATAGATATATTGGCCTTCTTGGTCTCTGATACAGTGTAGATCAACTGTTGATTTTTATCATGCCTTTAACTAGTTTCATATGAATCTATGTTGCCCAATGCAATAACCTTGTGTTTAGTGTCATCATCGAAGATAGGTACACTGAGCGGGTGACATCTGCCTGCTGTTGAAAATATAGTCAAGCAACCTATTATTGATTATTTACATTTATACTTCCAATTTATTGTTGGATGCATCCTGAGTCTTAATTTATTTGAAATTTGCTATTCCGAGTACTTGATATGAAAGTTGGGTTAGGTTATTAACATCTGTTTATGTTATACATGCAAATATGCAATGCTGCTCTCAGAAATGAAGTCCTCAATGTGCTCACAACAAGGTGAGAGTATCAAAGGCATTCACTATGCTGTTATTACAAAATATTTTTCTTCTTCTTGTGTTTGTGTTTGACTGAGCTTACATTTTTTAATTTTGTTCTGAGTGGGAGACTTCCGGGGCAAGTAGATAATAGATTTCAGTGTGTGTATTTTGGAAGAGGATGCATAAAACTGGTTTGGTGTTTACATAATTAACTAGTCTAGACATAACAAATTTCATAATATGTTTCATAATATTTTTCACAGCCGTTAAGATGGCAAGTTGTGATAAGTACAACATCACTTACACTGGGATCATCACTCACATCACTTTTATTATATACCAACAATTGTGAAAAATAAGGTGAAATTTGTTGTGTTATTAGACTTATTGATAGACATTCACTTGCTGCCTCGCAGAAGTAGGTACCATATAGTAGTATATACAATTGTACATATCTAAGCATTGGCATTGGGGGTTAAAACTTCCCAAATTTCTATTTTACATCCAAACATGCCCAAATTGCACTTTATGTTTGTAAAATAATATATATTATTTTATTGTCTCTCCTCTCTCTCTCTCTCTCTCTCTCTCTCTCTCTCTCTATTTAATGACTTCTCTTCTCTCTCATCTTTTTTTATATTAATTTTTTGGGTAGTTATATTATTTTGGGGGACTTGGTTTAGGTCCAGTGCACTGGACTCGGTCAGATGGTGACACGTGTCTAAAAGTTGACATATGTCATCAACTCAACGGGTCCAGTACTACTGGACATTAGACCTAAGTCTAACCCTATTTTGGGTTAAGCTTGTGTCCAATGGCCAATTCTATTGGATATGTTGACATAGACATGTTCGTATATCAACGTATCTAATGGAACTGGCCACTGGACACTAGTTGTGTCTTATTATTTTAATATGTATTATTGTAAAGAGAAATGGAATTATAATAGATAAAGAAACTTTTTAGATAGTAAAAATAGCAAATATTATGCAAAACCAAATGTGAATGCTTCAGCAATTTCTTCTAACAAAATATTGGGCTGGGTTTTATCTGGATTTCTGGTTTTTTTTTTTTTTTTTTTGGTAGAAAGACAATTCATTAAAACTAAGATATTACATCAAGTTCAGTATAGAGCCTATTAAAGAACCTACCATTACAATCCTCATCCAAACACACCTGATGTCCTCAGGTGGACTATCAAAATAGACAAAGTTTAAATCCTGATCAGTCCCCATTCTAGCTAGCATGTCCACACAGCAAGCATAGCAGTGCTCAAATTGAATTTGTTGAAACAGTCCCATCAGCTGCCTGCTATCATCCAAAAGAGGAGAAATTATGTTATTCTCATAGTTTGGGTTCTGAAAAATATCAACAATTGCTTTGGCATCAAGCTCAACAATGAGGGAAGGTATATTAAGATTGTAGCATAATGATAGACCATCTCTAAGGCCCCATAGCTCAGCCACAAAGCTGGTAGTTGTCCCAATTCTCCTAGCAAATCCAGCAGGCGCCTACATCCTGCAAGCCCCAGGTTTCCAGCAGCAGCCCCATCCGTGTTAAGTTTTACCCAACCTTGAGGTGGTTTCTCCCAACGCACCCTTTTGATAATATGGCGTGTCAGCCCCCTCGGTGTTGAATGTTGATACACAAAGCACATATTCCACTGCTATCGTCAGGTGCTATCGTCTCTTGTGCTGGTGAAAGCCTGGAGTCAAAACTGAAGCGTGTTGTTTGACTTTTGACAAAATTCATTCTGTTCACAACTGATAACATAACATCACATCATGGCCAATTATATTTACTCCAATTACCTAAAGTGAGGCGGGGACCAATGGCCAATGGGTCAAATTTACTGAAGACAACATAAAATCCAGAGGAAATCTGAACTCATAAATATAAAATTGTTCCAAGCATATGCTTCATTTTGGAACAAGAATATACGGTGTTTGGGGAACATGCAACATCAACTAAGTACAGAAGAGTAGAGAAAGGATTCAGGTACCTTTACAACGTTCTCAAATTCTTTCTATAGTTGGTGTGAAGCATTTTGTTTGTTTTAAGTTCTAACTTCTAAGTACAACTCTTTCAAAGAATCACTTTTTAAAAAAAAAAAATTTGAAAAATAAGTTCTACCAAACAAGCAATGTCAGACTTAGGGTAAGTTCTCTGCAATCAAAATGCGGTACCATGACATCATTTATCTCCTCATAGTTTTAAAAATTGAACCTTTTAAAATTGCAAAAAAAAAAAATTAAAGAGGGTGGGGGGGTGGTTTAAGGTCAAACGAGAGAGTTCAACCAGAGCTTGAACTACAACATAGTTAATATAACAATTAATTAAAATGAAAATAAATTGATTACAATTTTTACAATTAACAACATTGAAGTATTGTTATCTTTAAGCGCCTTACCATTGCTTATTTCATTAATGAAATGTCTGAAGTTATAGCATAAGCGAAATCATACTTCATTTTATTGGAAATAGAAACAGTCACATCAGACTCATAAAAAAATACTAGACTTGGAAGACTCAAACTAAAACTATCAGACTCAGAATTAGGGGTCATAGAATATTGAGAAGTATTCTGGGTTTAGGTTAGAGAAAGTTTTTTTTTTTTTTGGATGAGAAATAAAACTTCATTGAACTGAAAAGGAGTACCAACTGCACTACATTGAATTGAGAAGTATTCTGGCTTTAGGTTAGAGAAAGTTAAGGTGAACACTAGCTCAAATTTAAATCCTGAAAACAGAACTCAACATCCTCTTCTTCATGTTGATTCTCTAAAATTAGAATGCTAGCAATAGAAACCTTGACCATATAACTATCACTGTTAATGGTTACAACTGCACTACCATATGGGATGTAAGGGTCGTCATTGGGAATTTGGGGTTTGAACTATATGGCAAGGCACAAAATTGGGTGTCCAAAGGCAAATAAGGAATTCTTAAAAGTAAGAGAGCGCATGTCAATCTAGCTTCATAGAGTGTCAACCTAGAAACAAAAGGGTCAGATTGCTCCTTCTTGGCCTTGTTAAAATGTCGGTCAACATTTGACTCAAAATCTAATATTTTACCAATTTTTCAGTTATTTCGATTTTTTTTTTTTTTGTATTTAAATAAATTTTGATTAACTTTAGAAATTCTAAATTATCTTGTAGGATCTTCTAATGCATGCATCACCATGATAATATTTCAATTGAATCAATGAGAATTAAGATTTCAATTGACTTCATTTTTTTAATACAAGATAAAAATTTTACTCTAACCTAATCTAAATGTATATGTGTGTGAAGCTCTTTCTTGGAGACTTAAACCCCGACCCTTACTCCACGCACCCTACAAACACTTATACTTGTGGAGTGACTATCGCGCCAATGGTGCACAATGGTATTGACTTTCATTACTCCTCTCACATTCTAATCAAAATCAATTTATTCAAATTCAGTGTATTCATGCTCACTTTATAATCATTATCAACCCATACAAATCTTCAATCATATGACTTATCAAAAACTCAAAATTTCACCCCCAAGAAAATGACCACTTTGCCATTGAATTTCATAATGCCCATTATGATGTGAATTTTTATCTTAGGTCAAATATAAAGTTTTATAAACATACAAAATGATGATTTCGCCTTTGAATTTATAAAATAGTAATTTTTACCCTAATTTCAATTTATTCAAAAATAATATTATTATCAAACTACGCTTTTATAAGTCACCACCATTTATTTTGATCAAGTGAAGTGATACCTATCTAAGTATTAAAAGGGGAAATGGTTCAAATAGCAGTAGAATCATTTCTAAGGAATGTTCCAAAAATAATAAGGATAGAGCCATGTATGCAAGTTTATATATATATATATATACTAATTATCTTGGTAAGTGAGTTATATAGGTGAGTTGAAGAAGTTTTGGTACGTTGCTTCATAATGGTTTTTTCAACGCATTTAAAGCCTGGTATTTAAAATTGAATTTGTTTTGGTAAGCTACTATGATTTTGTTTTTATTATTTGCTGGGAGCGACTATCAATATCAATTAATTGAAGGGGAGAAATATTCAAACTTGTTCATTTACGTTAGCCATCACCATATTGTGGACTAAAAAGTTTTTGTCAAAAGTATTAACTACGTGGTGGCATTTTCGTGAATTAGAACAGTCAAACTTCACCAATATCGGAGATTAAAAAAGTTATGTTCCCCACTTACCTTGTCCATGATAATGAAGTCCAATGCTTTTAAAGATGTTCAATGACATTAAAAACCCTTTATAACAATAATAAATACACCCCCATCAACCTTAGTAAAATAATGTGGGGGTACTTTTGAAAATCAAAGAATTGTTCCAGAGATTCCATTGCCAATGGTGCCTCTGACTTGAGCATTATATATGTGCTTCGTCATTTTTATAATTTTAATGTTACCGACACAAATTATTTTATCAAATTTTTACAAACGGTTGGTTAATATGTCAAATTTTTATTGGTTCTAATCTGGATCTACTTTTAGCATTACATTTTTACTTGTAAATAATTATTTGAAAAATGTTAAAATCAAGTAATGTTGTAAAATAATTTATATAAGTAGCATGACACTTTTTATAATAATAAAAAGAAGAAATAAAAGAGCCATTGATGCACTGTGGCTTGGAGGCCACCAGAATAATTCAGATCACACGATTAGTTGTGAAATTTCACCCAGTGAGAAGTGGCATATATATGAGCAATCCTATTGTTTGGGTCATGCTCATGATGAAGCAATCCTTTTTTTGTTATTTGTCGTACGATTGATGGTCACCTTCACTCCCATCATTAACCACAGCGTACCTTCAACTATAGGGCAACCATAAATCTCTGTTAGTACTTTGTAGTAACTACTGTATCACCAGTTCAGCACCACCGAAACTCGTAGAGTGAGGTGGAATGAGTTGGGATTCCTCACAATAATCGCTTAAAGTTCGAGTCTTGCCCATAGGTAAGGTGAGATACACCTAACCTCAAGATTTAAAATATTTTGTATCTGGCTCATACACAGGGTCATTTTTATAGATAGGCAAATAAGATGTTCGTCTAAGGCCCTTAAATTAATACTTTATAATAGTATTAACTAAACCAAAATGTTAGTTAATAAATAAAATAATATTTTTTTATCAAATGAAAAATAAGAAAATGAGAGAGAAAAATGCTACAAATTTTCACAATAAATTTCAAGTGATAAAAATTGTTACCGACTGTTATTGGTGAGCATAAAAGTAATTTTAATAGTGAGTTCAAATTAGAAAGAGTAACATTTTTCACAACAAAACAACTTCACACCTAAGATTTGTTATGAAAATATTATGAATGTAGCACTTCTAAAAAAAAAGCAATACATAAAAAATTTCACAACATTTTTTACAATAGTTGAGTTAATAAACTTTTACTAACTCTCATCTAAGTCTACTACTAACATCACATTTTTACTTGCAACTATTAATTTATCACATCAACATATGTGAAAATTTTTGACAAATTTTTTGTATTTATAAATTTTCTATAAAAAAAAAATCTACGTAGTTCATATTAATTAGTAATTTTGCATATAAAACAAAATAATAGAAGTCTAGATATTTTTGTTTATAAATTTTATTAAAAATTATTATTTAAATTTTTTATTAAAAAATCATATTTAAATATATAATATACCTTAAATCTTTTTATAGAAGTCTAGATATTTTTGTTTATAAATTTTATTAAAAATTATTATTTAAATTTTTTATTAAAAAATCATATTTAAATATATAATATACCTTAAATCTTTTTTGTCTTATGCCCGTTAATACTTCAAGCTGCCCTGTCCACACAGCGCGGTAGGAAACACCACCCTCTTTCCTTCATTTTTTGTTTTTCTTAAAAAAAATAATAATAATAAAAACACTTGTATATCGTTTTCTTCTCATTATAGTTTGTAAAACCATACATTAAATATATCTATATATCTACGACAAAAAAATCCTCATGTACAGTTGGTTATTGATTCTCTTATGGTAATTATTGTAATAATTATGAAAACTAGTGAAATTTTTAATTCAAAATTATTGAACAATTAATTCCATCTACGACTTTTATAATCAAAGGGGAAGAAAAATCCAAATATGTGAATTATACTGATATGTTCAAATGGCAAATTCAAACTATAGATGATTTGATACCGATTTCAACTAACTCTGAAGTGTAATGGGAAAGGACCTAACTTGAAAATATCAGAGAAAAGAGAAAAAAAAATTACAACCCTGCTGAAAAAATGAAAAAAAAGAAGAAGAAGAAGAAGGAAACCTAGCCTAGGCTTAAAATCCTTATTACAAAAGATTTGACTTACTTTTAGTGTTTTTTTAATTGAAATCTCATTTTGTTTTAATGAGAATCTGTCAAATCATTCACTAACTAAATAAAATCTGAAGATTAAAACTCACTACTACTTGTTATTGTGTATTTAGAACAAAAAGAGACCTCCAATTAAAAAAGTACTGGATATAAACTAAACCCAATTACAAAATAATTGTCAAGGAACGGATCATATTGCCTACAATATGTTAACGTGCAATCCCTACTATATGAACAAATAGATCTTTTCGTTTTAAAAAAAGTAATAAATAAAAAAAATAAAAAATAAAAAGTAGATCTTACTAGAGCTTGTCACCTTAATTAAAAATTCAACTTGTCTCCAAGTCTCTCAATTATTAACAGAACCCATATTCAGCTTTTTAAAACCTTTATTTTTTTTTAATACGAATAAACGTTTGAAACTTTCAACAAGTAAGCTAATTCAAGTGTACAATTTGTTCAGTTTATAGGTGATTTTAACTTTATCTCATATTGATTATATTCACCCTTTTAAAACCTTTATTTTTTTGAAGTACAAATAAACATTTGACAACTTTTAGAAAATAGGCTAATTCAAACATACAGTTAGTTATTTTAAAGGTGATTTTAACTTTGTTTCATATATATTTCATACGTAACATGTCTATGCATTCTCTTTTATTCTTTTGTGGAATTATTAGTCATTCAACTTTTATCTTTAATTTTTTTTAATTATTTTAATTGTGTTAAAAAAATACAAAAGAAAAAAAGAGGAATTAGAAAGTATATTTTTTTTTACATGAAAAATAAAATACAAATCATACCTAATTGACTTGACCCATCAAAAATTGGGAAAATGGTCATAAGTTTTGGATTTGACCCAACCCCCAACCATGTCAAACTTGAACTTATACTTCCCGACCCGTTTGTAATGTCTACTATTTACCATTAACTATTAAGATATTATTTGTTGAAGACTCAAAACTTTGATTTAGCGACAATTTTGCCATGCCTAAAATTAACTTCTTTAGCTAATAACAATATTATGATAAAAGTCTTTAAAAAATTACAATTTAGGATTGCTGCTCTAGAGGTTATGGGAAGGGGAAGGATTACTTCAATCTAATAATTTAGTTTGTATAAATATGTAATAGTATCTTTTTTTTTTTTCTTTTTTTCCTACATAGATGATTTTTCTTATTTTTTAAGAGAGATAATATTATAAAATATTCACATGAAACATGAATTTTTTTTTTTGCAGGAGAAATATGAATTTGTTAATACTTAACAATTATGAGATTCAAATAATAGTGTAATAGTAGTGACATTCTTTTGTAGTTCCTCTATGTCTGCTATTCACACTTATATCTTCCATTGTCTACCTATCTTTAAAAAAAAAAAAAAAAAAAATTCAAGCCAAGCATTATTATCGAAACAAAAAAATCTTAAAGTCGTAGCAATAAATGGAAAGTGAAGAAGCTATATGACCTAAATTTTTTTTTTTCCTTAAGTGACATGATGTATGAAAACAACAACGGTACAGCTCATTTAATTACCCACTGTGTACATTAATTGAGATAATTACTGTAGAGGAATAACATCACATTAACTGGGATGCGACATCAGTCAGTTCACATTTCACACTACTATTAAGAACTTCACATACTTTTTCGTGGATTCGGTCGAAAAAGTTGTGAAAATAATTAATCAGTTTTATTATGTTTTTTAACAAAAATTTTAAAATAGTTTACTAATATATGCGTAAGTACATACACCAATAAAATCTACTATATGTAAAGGTGTTAATTTGAATTAGTGTGTCGAGTTCCTATCATGTCAAAGTAGGGGTATTCGACTAAATGACTCAACTCGAACCCGACTCATTTAATAATCGTGTCCTGACCCGTTAGTAAGGTGAGTTAACCTGACCCAACTCACTTGACACGCTTAGTAAACGAGTTATGCTGGGTTAACACAAATATAATATAACTCATTTCAACTTACATAATATTAAATATAACATCTATCTAGAAATAATTTTTTTTATGTCCCAAAAGTAATACATACACTTCAAGTTTTTAACTAACATTCAAAATTATATAATTCAACAAAAATATAACATCTATCTAGAAATTAGTTCTTTACATCCCAAAAGAAGTGCATACATTTCAACTTAAATTCAAATTAACATAGTTTAACAAAAATATAATACCCTCAGGATTTGTAAAATTTTAATTTCTAATTATATTCCTTGGAAGTTTTTGTAATTACTCACATTTCTTTTTAAATTTAAAATATACGTTGGATATAAAAGGTATTTGACAATTCTAAAATAAAATAAATATTTATTTGTTATACGAGTTAAACGAGTTGTGATAAATGAGTCATTTCGGGTTGACACAAATAAATTGGCATGTCAAACATGTCTATTGCGAGTTATGCGAGTTGACCAGCTTATGACACATTTTTTGTCGTGTTGTTTTTCAAGTTGACCTGTTTATGATTCAAACCCGCTAAGGCGCAACCCTAACCCGCAAAAATCAATGTCGGTTCGTCTCGTGTTTGTAGGGTTGGGTCGAACATTAACACCCCTAACTACATATTGTTCTAGCCTTTAAGGAGACTATTTCTCTTTCTATTCATAAAATTCTATGAAAATTAAATAATAATAAAAATCCCATGAACTAATAATCTGAATCAAGAACTTAAAATTAATCTCAAAATTTTCAATACGTTCCTTTAAGTCTATTGAACCCACCATCTGGGTGTCTCACATACTTCATTTTTAGTAAATAATATACATGATAAACTTTATAATATAATTTGACATAAGAACATAGTCCTTTCATAAAAAAAATATTAGTTGGAGTTTTTGTCAATGAAAATTCTGCAGTTTAAAAACTATTGCAATATGATGTTCTTGACTTCTTGCAACTAAACTAACGAAAATCATGCAAGCTGCATCTGTGGGTAATATTTGGAACTACAAAAATTCAAAATATGATTTATGAATGTATTAAAACTTGAACAAACGACTCAATTTATTAAAGATATCATCATTTTATGGGTTTTTTTTTTTTTTTTTTTTTAATTTCGTTTTAGTTTTGTTTGTTTGTTTGTTGCTGTTGCTAAATGCACTAAAATAGTGTGAAGTGTCTTTCAGCTCATATAGGACTCAAGTGCAACTGACTTAAGTTTTCATTACTTTTATTTAATTAAAATTCACTAAGGTTTCATTTGAGAGTTCATAAGAGAATGAAATGGAATGAAATATATTTAATAGGAGAAATGAATGTAAAAAAAAAATAATAAAAAAAGAACAGGGGGTGTTTGGATTTATGATTTCCATAACTCAATTCTCTGTTTCCATAACTCATAACTCAAAAATGGTGGAACCCATAGCAAAAAGGTTGTTTGGCAAACAATAACTCTGTTTCCATAACTCTATTTCCATTACTCAATTCTCTGATTTTTGAGTTATGAGTTATGGAAACTGAAAACACATTTTGGCTGTTTTCAGTTTCCATAACTCATAACTCAATGGCATTTTTGTAATTAAACACACATGAGAAACCCACAAACAGTACCAGTTGCACCTTTTCCTTTTTTTTTCTTCCCTTTCTTTTCCTGGGTTCGGTCTCCCCTGTTCTTCCCCTTTTTTTTCTTCCCTTTCTTTTCTTGGTTCAATCTCCCCTATTTTTCCTTTTTTTTTTTTTTTTCCTTTTGTCTCCTGAGTTCGGTCTCCCCAGTGTTCTTCCTTTTTTCTTTTCTTTTTTCCTTTTTTCTCCTAGGTTCAGTCTCCCCTGTTCTTTCACTAGGTTCAGTGATCTGGGTTTTTTTTTTTTTTTTCCTTTCTTCTTTCATTGGTTTAGAGATCTGGGTTTGTGAAATCGTGAAGCAGCAGCGGTGGCTATGGGTCTAATCGTTTTGACTCAGCGGCGGCCATGGCTGGCCCGTTTTCGAGGTGCCTAAGTTCCGACAGCAGCAACAACAGCAACCGATCGTTTTTGACGTTCCGCTCCTTAAAAACTCTGAACCCACCACAGCCACAATAGCAGCAACAGCAACATCAACATCAATGGCTTGGGCAGATTTTAGTTTGTTTGTTTGTTTTTTTTTTTTTTTTTTTTTTTTTTTTTTTTTTTTATGATTGAGAAATCTGGGTTTGTTCTGGAATATATTTATGCATGTTTAATTTTGTTCTGGATGAGAATCTGAGATGAGAAAGGTGAAAAGGGAGAAAAATGAAAAATGAAAAAAGAATGAACTGAAGAACAGAGAAAGAAGAAAGAAAAGTGGAGAAAAAAAAAATCTGACCAAGTGACAAAAATGGGGCCCATAAATAATGTGAAAAATATTGAGTAATGGGAAGTGAGTGATGGTGCCAAACAGGTGTAAAAAATTAAGTGATGAGTGATGAGTGATAAATGATGAGTTATGAGTGATGGAAATTGAGTGACAGAAATTGAATGATGAAATTTTTGAATCCAAACAGCCCCTAAGTAACCTTATTTGAATATTTTAAAATAAATGAATGGAAAGGAATGAAGTGTAAGTAATCTTATTTAGAGATAACATAAGAGAAAATTAATTGAATCATTTTATGACAATATTATTAATAGACTCCTATTTAAAAATGAATGGCTAAATTTATAGGAGTATTTTTGGAGAGAATGAAAATTTGAGATTTTGAGAAAAAAGAGAGTTATGAGTATTCTCTTCTACTTATTTCATTTCCTCCCATTTAAACTCTCAAATAAGGGAATGTACTTTCCATTTCCTCCATTAAAACTCCCAAATAATGGAAATGAAGAATAATCTAAAATTATTCTTTCCATTTCTTTTTATTTCATTCATTTCCCTTCTACCAAAGAAGCTGTAACGCTTCAAAAAATTACAATTTTAAAATTACATGATGAAAAATTGGTCCAATTAAATTTTAAATAAAATATACATTCCAATAAAACCATGAAAACTCATTATATAATTATATTGAAAGAAATATATAAAAATTTATTATGAAACAATTTAAAAATATGCTTGATAAATAAATTTGGGCAAATATGTTTATTACGTGATATCACGAAGAAAATTATGATATAATTATGTAGAAAATTTTCTATTATTAGATAATGATAATATTTAGATTAACATGCAAATTACACACTTATTTAGATTGGTTCTGACTTTTAGCCCATAATTAAAAAAAAAATTTACTTCCTAAGGTTTCATGTCATTATCAATGTCCTCTTTTTGTTCATTTCTATGATGTTTCAATTATATATCAACTAAGCTTTCAATTATGGTAGACAATTTAATTAAAATATGTCATATCATTTTTTTAAGTACAATTTCTTTTAAAATTATTTTTTTATCCACCGCAGCCATGGTTGGTGGCAGGCTGGCAGCCACTCTCTCACAACTCAATTCAACCTTCCAACCTACATCAAGTCATCCAACCTATTGATCAAATCAACCAAATACCTAGGGGTGCTCATGGATCAAGGATGGTCATGTTTTATATCAAGACTTAACTCTTACGGATCATTTTTTATATTCTCTTCTTCTTATTCTTCACTTTTATCCACCACCGCGGATGGTGGCAGCCACTCTCTCAAAACTCCATCGAACCTACATCAAGTCATCCAACCCATCGATCAAATCAACCAAATACCTAAGGGTGCTCATGGATCAAGTATGGTCAAGTTTTATATCAACTTATCATACGACCTAGCTCTTAAGATTTAGGAATGTTCCTACCCTTTGTTGACAGATTTGTTGAGCGAAGCCAACTATATCCTCATTTTTCAGATTAACAGTCGGTTATGTCAAGTCATCAATTGGTGAAAATTTTAAAAAGCTTAATAAAATTATAAATAGAGCAATTGCATCGAATAAGAGAAACCAAACTTCCCAAATGAAATAGTATTCATATGTCAAGCACAATGGGATAAATTTCAATAGTGAATTATGACCATATGGTAATATGTATTATGGGAATCCAAAACAAAACAAAACAAAACAAAAATTCTCCCTTTTTCCTTGTGTTAGTAATAACCAAACAAGGGGTTATACACCGTCAATTGAGTGACCATTACATGCTTCTTCAATTCCTATCATTAAGAGAAAGAAAAAGTAAACATTTTTTTACCACGTCATTTCTTTTTAATATCAAGTACTAAAGTAGAAACTAAGACAAATATGAAAGGCATAATTTGTATTTTGGTCGAAGATCAATCACCATCAAGGGTGAGCAGTCCAATGGCAAAGAGTTACTCTCATGTGGCTTAGTGTATAGTATTTTAAGACTTATAAGTTCAGACCTTCAAGGGAAATGGTATGACATTGATTTTATCATAATCATTGTTACCAACGTTTGACTCTATCAAGACCGTAGTCGGACTAAGTTTAGACTATGGCTGAACCAGCTTCAAGAAGCACTTTGTAATACCTTACTTTGTGTACTTGTTTAGACCCCTCTTTTTCAGGGATATAGTCAAGACTTGAAGTTAAAGGGCAGCTTTGCTGTTGATTGCATGCGGCAACTCTAACTTCTAGCTCAATTACTTAATAGCTAATAGTTTTTTTTTTTTTTTGGGTGTTTTTATGTGTATATTCAGGTAAAAAATGTTAGGTTGTTTGAGGTAAAATTGGTTGATTAAGTTTAATTGTTTTTAGCTTTACTATTGGTAATTTTTGTTATTGAATAATTTTTTTGGGCTTGTTTATTTTGCTTTCAATTTTAGATATGGCTTTTAAAAGAAGGAAAATGCTAGAATTACAAAATTTTTTACAAATTATTAATGTGGTGAGTAGTTATTAGCAAGTAAAAATGTGATGTAAGTGATGGGCTCAGATGCAAACCAATAAAATTTTACTACCACAACAATTTGTAAAAATGTTATAGAAAAGTTTGTGACTAGAGTAATACTCTTAAAAGAATCAATGATAATGTTAAGGGGGCAAAATGTGATTTTATAGAACAAAATTGCTAAAATTGGTGCCTATGTATATATTAATTTAAAAAAAAAAATTAAGGGGAGGGGGGGGGGGGCACTATTTCCCCAGTCCAAATCTCCCTCCATCCCTACTCTTGATAGAACATTTTTCACAACTACGATATTTGGTGCATGATACAATTAGTATTAGTGATGGACTTGAGTAAAAGTGATGTTGTTCAAATTATGATAAGTCATGACAACCATTTTGAAGAAAGTTACATGCTTAGATTTACTCAATTAAACCTTATTGTTTTAAAAATAATAGATTAAACCATGAAGTTAGGAAAGGTAACAAATTAGACTCTGTAACGCAGATTAGACCTCAAAAATGCGGTTCCACCTAAAAGGGTTGAACTGTTGAGATTTAATTTGCTACCTCTTAAAAATTTACAAATTCATTTGTTACTTTTAGGATTTTTGAGTATTAAATATTCGATGAGTTGGGTTATTATGGTTAGACCAAGGTAGAATTTTCAAGACAATGAATCTAAGGATACACCATTTTTCACAACTATTGACATGGCAACGTAACTAGTGATTAGTGTATAATACAATTAGTGTTAGTGATGAATCCAAATAAAAGTGGCGTTGTTTAAATTACAATAAGTCACGACAGCTAGTTTGAAGAAAGCTACATGCCTAGCATTACCCAATTAAACTTTATTATTTTAAAAGTAATCAATTAAACCATGAAGCTAGAAAAGGTAACAAATTAAACTCTATAACGCATATTAAACCCTAAACACATGGTTCCACCAAAGAGCATCAAATGGTTGAGATTTAATTTGCTACCTTTCAAAATTTTATGGTTTTATTTGTTAATTTTAAATGTAAATTTTTATTATTTTGTGTTAGGACTTATGTGAATCATGTTAGGAACATATGTCATTTAGAATTGGCTAATCATTTGACAAAACACACTTTACTTGTAATTGGAAAGATCTAGAATGTGTTTAATACTTCAAGGAACAAGAGTTCAAGTCCAAGTGTTAAAACCATGCAAATATGTCCAAGAATCAAGTGAAGAAGTGTTGTATTTTAAATCTCAACAGCTATCTCAACAGATAGCATCTATCGAGGTTTAAAATGCATGTTTAGCCCGATGCTCGACAGCTGCTCGATAGATAGCCTATCTATCGAGATTTACGAAAATCAGTTTTTCAGATCTTATTTCACACATATCTGTGTATACTTGTTTAGACTTTCTTTTCTCACAGCCCTAAACATGCATAAGGATTATTTTAAGGGCCATCATAGCTGATGAAACTTGATGCAAAGGTTTTGTTCAAGCAAATTATGACTGGAGACAAATTTACCCTAGTTCATCTTTCTCTTGAAGAAATTACTGCGTTTGTACGCCGTTGGGTTCTATAACCAAGGAGCTTCGTGATATTCATCGTGTTGATGAACTGAAGAATTTTGCAACCAACATCCTTCTCAAGTTGGTGGTTAGTCACGTACTTGGATCTGTGCATCAATTGGTTAGTCACGTACTGAGAGCCGTGCATTGAAAAGGAGAGATTGTCACTACAAAACAAGTCTAATTGTGTATTAGGGTAAGGGTTCAATTGTAAGTTGGTATAAGGTACTTGGATTCCTTTACTTGTAACCGCTTGTTATGATAATAGTGGATTCTCGAGAGTGGTGACCTTAAAATCACCCGATGGGGTTTTTGCCTTGGAGGGTTTCCCCATTCGTAAACAAATCACCGTGTCAACTTTATTTTCCGCTGCATATTAACTTAGTTGGTGATTTGTTTGTGCTATCACGCGAATTGCATGCTAATTGAATTAATTAATTAACATGGCTAATTAATTGGTTAATTAATTACAATGGGTCAATACATTATTGGCCTATCATTTTGAATTTGGAAAATAAAATACATTTTTAATTTAAAATAAAATATAAAAAAAAAAAGGGGGAGGGAGGCAGAAAGGTTATGAAATCTAAGGAAAAATATAACATTCGTGCTTCTTGTGTTAAGCCAAAATTATAGTTTTTGAGTATTGAATCTTCAATGAGTTGCGTTATTATGGTTAAACGAATGTAGAATTTCCAAGATTATGAATCTAAGGATATAATATTTTTCACAACTACCGGCGAGGTGACATAGCTTGTGATTGGTGCATAATATAATTAGTGTTAGTAATGGACCCCAAGTAAAAACATTGTTATTCAAATTATAATAAGTCATGACAACTGTTGAAGAAAGTTGCATGCCTTACTCATATAAACCTTATTGTTTTAAAAATAATAAATTAAACCATGAAATTAAAAAAATATATATAACAAATTAAACTCAGTAACACGTATTAAACCCTAAACAGGTGGTTTCACCAAAGAGGGTCGAACGATTGAGATTCAATTTGCTACCTTTAAAATTTTGATGGTTTCATTTGTTACTTTTAAATATAGTTTGTTCTGTTCTTTTTTATTAGAAAAAAAAAAATTTTTTAATTTAAAATAAATATATATAAGGGGAAAAAAAAGTTCTAAAATTCTAGGGAAAAATATCACATCCATGCAACCTATGTTCAAGCCAAAATTAGAGTTTTTGAGTGTTGAATCTTCAATGAGTTGGGTTATTATGGTTAGAGGAAGGTGGAATTTCAAAGATAAATAATCTAAAGATAC
This sequence comes from Quercus suber, assembly GCF_002906115.3. Lineage (NCBI taxonomy): Eukaryota > Viridiplantae > Streptophyta > Magnoliopsida > Fagales > Fagaceae > Quercus > Quercus suber. The sequence continues at coordinate 242,487 of NW_027069812.1, forward strand.
AACATTTTTCACCACTACGACATAGCGACATAGCTTATGATTGGTGCATAATACAATTAGTGTTAGTAATGGACCCAAGTAAACACAATATTGTTCAAATTACAATAAGTCATGACAGTTGTATTGAAGAAAATTGCATGCCTAACATTACTAAGTTAAACCTTATCATTTTAAAGGTAGTAAATTAAACCATGAAGTTAAAAAATGTAACAAATTTAAACTTGTAATGCATATTCAACCACAAACATGTGGTTCCTCTTGAAAGGGTCAAACGGTTGAGATCTAATTTACTATATTTTAAAATTTTGTGGCTTCATTTGTTACTTTTAAATGTAATCTTTTATTTTTATTTATAAAAATAAAATACATTTTGAATTTAAAATAAATAGGAAAAGGAAAAAAAATGTTATGAAAATCTAAGGAAAAAGATAACATCCATGTAGCATATGTAAAGCCAAAATTAGGGTTTTTGAGTGTTGAATCTTCATTGAGCTAAGTTATTATGGTTAGACAAAAGTAGAATTTCCAAGATAATGAATCTAAGGATACAACATTTTTCACAACTACCGACATGATAACATAGCTTGTGATTGGTGCATAATACAATTAGTGTTAGTGATGGACCCAAGTAAAAATGATGTTCTTCAAATTACAATAACTCGTGACAGCTGTGTTAAAGAAAATTGCATGCAAAGCATTACTCATTTAAACCTTATCATTTTAAAGGTAATAAATTAAACCATGAAGTTAAAAAATGTAACAAATTAAAACTCGTAACGCATATTCAACCACAGACATGTGGTTCCACTTGAAAGGTCGAACGGTTGAGATTTAATTTGCTACATTTTTAAATTTCTATGGTTTCATTTGTTAATTTTGAATGTAATTTTTTCTTATTTTTAATTAAAAAATTAAAATACATTTTAAAATTAAAATAAATAGAAAAAAAAGGGAAAAAGGTTCTGAAAATCTAAGGAAAAAAGATAACATCCATGCAACATAATGTTAAGCCAAAATTAGGGTTTTTTAATGTTGAATCTTCAATGAGTTCGGTTATTTTGGTTAGACAGAAGTAGAATTTCCAAGATAATGAATCTAAGTATACAACATTTTTCACAACTACCATTATGACAACAGAGCTTGTGATTGGTGCATAATATAATTAGTGTTAGTGAAGGACCAAATAAAAATGATGTTGTTTAAAATACAATAATTCATGATAGTTGAAGAAAGTTGCACGCATAACTTTACTTAATTAAACCTTATCATTTTAAAGGTAGTAAATTAAACCATGAAGTTAAAGGTAATAAATTAAAACACATAATGCATATTCAACCACAGACATGTGGTTCCACTGGAAAGGCTCTAATGATTGAGATTTGATTTGCTACCTTTAAAAATTCAATTGTTTCATTTGTTACTTTTGAATGTAATTTTTTCTTATTTTTAATTGCAAAAATAAATTACATTTAAATTTAGAATAAATAGAAAAAAAGGGGAAAAAAAAGGTTATGAAAATCTAAGGAAAATGATAACATCCATGCAGCGTATGTTAAGCCAAAGTTATGGGTTTTGAGTGTTGAATCTTCAATGAGTTTGGGTTATTACGGTTAGACGAAGGTAGAATTTCCAAGATAATGAATTTAAGGATACAACATTTTTCATCACTACCGACATGGTGACATAGCTTGTAATTGGTGTATAATACAATCTGTGTTAGTAAAGGACCCAAGTAAAAGCAATGTTGTTCAAATTACAATAAATCATAACAATTGTGTTGAAGAAAGTTGTATGCATGGCGTTACTCACTTAAACCTTGTCATTTTCAAAGAAATACATTAAACCATGAAGTTAAAATGATAACATCCGTGCAGCGTATGTTAAGCCAAAGTTAAGGGTTTTGAGTGTTGAATCTTCAATGAGTTTGGGTTATTACGGTTAGACGAAAGTAGAATTTCCAAGATAATGAATTTAAGGATACAACATTTTTCATCACTGTCGACATGGCGACATAGCTTGTAATTGGTGTATAATACAATCTGTGTTAGTAAAGGACCCAAGTAAAAGCAAAGTTGTTCCAATTACAATAAATCATGACAGTTGTGTTGAAGAAAGTTGTATGCATGGCGTTACTCACTTAAACCTTGTCATTTTCAAAGAAATACATTAAACCATGAAGTTAAAAAAGGTAACAAATTAAAATTCGTAGCGCATATTCAACCAAAAATACGTGGCTCCACTTGAAAGGGCTGGACATATGAGATTTTTAATTTCTTACCTTTGAAAGTTTTATAGTTTCATTTGTTAGTTTTTTATGTAATTTTTCTTATTTTTAATTAAAAATTTTAATTTAAAATAAATAAAAAAAAGGTTATGAAAATCTAAGGAAAAAATTAACGTCCATGCTGCCTATTTTAAGCCCGAATTAGGGGTTTTGAGTGTTGAATCTTCAATGAGTTGGGTTACTATGGTTAGACGAAGGTAGAATTTTCAAGATGATGAATCTAAGAATACAACATTTTTTCACAACTACCGACATGGCGACATAGCTTGTGATTGGTACATAATATAATTAGTACCCAAGTAAAAAAGAGATGTTCAAATTACAATAAGTCATGACAGTTATGTCGAAAAAAGTTGCATGCATGGCATTACTTAGTTAAACCTTATCATTTTAAAAGTAATACATTAAACCATGAAGCTTAAAAAGGTAACAAATTAAAAATCGGTAACGCATATTCAACCAAAATTACGTGGTTCCGCTTGAATGGGTTGAATAGTTGAGATTTAACTTGCTACCATTTAAAATTTTATAGTTTCATTTGTTACTTTTAAATGTAATGTTTTCTTATTTTTAATTAATAAAATAAATAAAATTATTTGTAATTTAAAATAAATAGAAAAAAGGAAAAAAAATTATGAAAATATAAGGAAAGAGAAAACGTTCATTCAGCCTATTTTAAGCTAAAATTAGGGTTTGAGTGTTAATCTTCAATGAGTTAGATTACTATGGTTAGATGAATGTAGAATTTTCAAGATGATGAATCTAAGAATACAACATTTTTTTCAAAACTATGACGTGGCAACATAGCTTGTGATTGGTACATAATACAATTAGTACCCAAGTAAAAGCAATATTCAAATTACAATAAGTCTTGACAACTGCGTTAAGGAAAGTTGCATGCATGATGTTACACATTTAAATTTTATATTTCAGAAGTAATATATTAAATCATGAAGTTAAAAAATTGTAACAAATTAAAATTAGCAACGCATATTCAACCAAAAATATGTGGCTCCACTTGAAAGGCCGAACGATTGAGATTTTTAATTTTATACCTTTTTAAGTTTATATTTCCATATTTGCTAATTTCAAAATTATAATAGCTTTTACATGTAATTTTTTCTTTTTTTTTAATTAGAAAAAATAAAATGCATTTTTAATTTAAAATAAATAGAAAAGAAAAAAAAAAAAAAAAAGGGGAAAATCTAGAGAAAAAGATCACATCCATGCAGGATGCAGCCTAACGTTCAGTTGACTCGCGACAATAAAAGCAATAGTATAATAAATTCCACATTTTAATAATACTCTCCCAAAACCCAAAACCAAAAAAATAATAATAATAAAAATAAACAAACAAACAAAAAAAAAACAAAACAAAAGAAGAAAAAATACTTTACATTACTACTCCACTACCAAATTGAGTCCCCAACTCTTTCTCTCTCTCTAAAGTCCGAGCTTCGCACCATTTCTCTCTGCTTCCGTCTCTCTCTCTCTCTCTCTCTAAAAACCCTAATCACCTTCACCTCTCCGGACCTCATTTTCCAGCACTACAGTCTAAAACCAAACCCAGAACCCTTTTCTTCTCATCATACGACCCGAAAACCCGCGGATCCGATCTGGGTCCGCCTCCATTTTTTTCCCTGTGCGAAGCACAGAGAAGAGAGAGTAGTAGTAATTGAAGGTTGTGTGTGAGAGAGAGAGAGAGAGAGAGTTTAGGAGTGAGAGGAAAATATAGGGGAGAGGAGCAGAAGAAGAAATGTACAAAAACCAGCTTCAAGAGCTGGCCCAGCGGAGCTGCTTCAACCTACCTTCCTACACGTGCATTCGGGAAGGTCCGGACCACGCGCCCAGGTTCAAGGCCACCGTCAACTTTAACGGCGAGATCTTCGAGAGCCCTCAGTACTGCTCCACTCTCCGCCAGGCCGAGCACTCCGCCGCCGAGGTCGCCCTCAACTCTCTCTCCCACCGTGGCCCCTCTCACTCTCTCGCCGCCAGGATCCTGGTCAGTTCAAAACCTTTTTCCTTTTTTAACCGCCGTTAGGGTTCCGTCACTTCGCTTTCTATTTCTTGTTCTAGTTTTAAGCTTCTGATCTTTCTTTCTTTTTTTTTTTTTTTTTTTTTTTGTAAACTGATCAATTGTTTTAGTGTCATCAACTTCAATTTTCTTTGAAGTCCTATTGTGTGTTTTTGCTAACGTGCGCCGGTCTGGTTATCCTGCGCACACAACCCGGATTTATCGCCGGCGATTTTGAAGGTTTGGGTTTTTTGTTTTTTTGGGGAAATTACGGAAGTGCCCCTTGCTCCACTTCTGGCAATTGGGTTTTCAAAGCAGTGGCATTTTCTGACTTTCTTTAGCTGACGCGTGAGGACTGAAATTTATTATATTTTTTTTAAAAAAAAAGTCATTTTTTTAATTAAAAAAAAAAAGATTTTAAGAAAATAGTAGGAACTGAGAAGATTCTGAGAGAAGTTTTGCTTTCAAAAGTGAGAGAGAGAGAGAGAGATTGAGAAAAATATATGTTTTTGTTTTTGTTTGTTTTCTATGTTCTGGGAACCAGCTGTACTGGGTCTCCCGGATTTGCTGGTGCAATAATCTGCTCCAGAAAGGTTATTTCGGTCATTAAAAAATAAAATGTGTTTGGGAGAAGTGGGGGGTCTTTGATGACCCAGAACTTTGTAAACCTTTTTTCTTCAGCATTGACCTTCTGATTGGTTCCCAACAAAGCAGTGGAAAATTCTTGAGAAGTTTAACATTTTCTAACAATATCTTCTTTTTGATGTCTTAGCTTCCAGAAGTTTAGAGAGAGGAAAAGGAAAAAAAAAAAATAGTAATCTACTCAAATGATAGGCCTTTCTGGTCTTGTGTTCCAGAATAATGAGAAATCTATGACTTGATATTGAATTTCAATCTGTCTGAGCTTTTCTAAAAAAAATGTTTTAATCTAATTGACTACTTATCTTATTCCATTTTTCATTAAATAAATAAATAAATGAATTGGTTTTCGGGGAGGTTAGGTTTGGGTTAGCTAGTAAAATTTGCTATGAAGTCAAAAGTTTTGTCAATAAGAATATCTAAATGCTATATATAACAGTTGTTGTCACAGAAAATGGCATTTAAACTCAGCAGTTTTCAAGTCTTATATCTTAAGGGTGAAGATTTTAATGAACATGTGATATGTTTAGTTACTTTAGTAATGGAAATAAATGCTTTATATCTTTGTTAATGGAAGCAAATAGTTTGTACTTCATATTGTTTTTAAAAGAAGTGAATTTTGATTGTTATTGAACCCAAGACCTCATGCTCTAATACTGTGAAAATAAGCAATTGTCCCAAAAGCTTAAGTTATTAGAAAATTGTGAATTTAATCTAACACTTTTGTAACCCAATTTAACTTGAACAAGCAAATATAGATGTTCCAAACAAAACTCATATAGCAGATGTATATGATGTGATCTTAGACATAATAAATTATTTTTATTCACGAGTCGCAGCTATGATCCAGGTTTATTCAGTATCTAAGTTTTCTTAATGTAACTTCTTAGATTGTTTGCACTTATCCTGTTTCAAGTTTCCTCTTTATTTTAAGCCATGTTAGGTTGTGACTCTTCAATTATTTCTCAATACTTATTGTGATTCTAATCCTAGTAATGATGCTAGATGAAAGAGAAGGGAGGCATGGTTTGACTGGTGAACTATTAAATTTCTGCTTTCTGTTTGTGAATGTAATTTGGTGGATGCCGCTCTCCCATGGGAGAGAATGTTTTGAATCCCCCCCCCCCACCTGTTAAGTATTAAATAAAAAAATGAAGCAGAAATTAGGTAGATGCATATCTGCATCTTAGATTTTCCTTCTTAATATTATCATTGAGTTATATGCAATTCTCTACTTATTTCATAAGCACTCTTTCTTATCTTCTGTACAAATTTACACATAATTGTATGGAATAAATCTAAGCAAATACCGTGTATAGCCTATCAGTTTCAGTTACCTCTGAGTGGTTTTTTCTGCTTGCCTTTTTTGGTTACAAACATCTGTACTTTTCACATTTTTAAATACTAAAAGTTGACAGCTGTAGCTAGTTTTGTTGTTTTGATACTGATTGGGCTTGCCTTTGTTTAGGATGAGACGGGGGTTTACAAGAACCTCCTGCAGGAAATTGCACAAAGAGTTGCAGCCCCATTGCCACAATACACAACGTTCAGGTCTGGTCTTGGACACCTACCCGTGTTTACAGGGACAGTTGAATTGGCTGGAATCACATTCACAGGAGAACCCGCCAAAAATAAGAAACAAGCGGAGAAGAATGCAGCTATGGCAGCTTGGTCATCTCTAAAACAATGTCAGTCTTCATTGAACTTTCTGTCAATAGTTGAAATGATAGAATGTTAAGACTGCTCTTTTTAAAGTGGAGGAATGCTCCAGCTGACTGTTTGGTTCATTCCCTTGGTAAACTATTGTAAGGAATAGTGCCACCAGAAGATAGATTTCATACCTATATCTGGAGTTCCGCTAAAAATAAAAATAATAATTTACAACATATTTTGCTCACAAAGCATTTATAAATGTAGCACCAGTCATCATTTTGAATGGAAGCCTGATTGTTGGGGCTGAAACAAGAATATTTGGTGGAGCAGTTATTGCTTCATTTGGACTTGCCTTATAGACAATTAAATTCTCTAAGTTGATTCCATGATTTCAGGGTGCTATTTTTGAGATGTCATCATCCATCAATGCCCCTTGATTCATGCCTATGAATTTCTTGTTGAATGAAAATAACTTCTTTTCTTTCTGGCCAGTGGCAAAAGAGGCTGCAAGTTCTTCATCTGAACCAGAAAACAGTGATGAGCTGGAACAGATCACGATAGCACGAGCTTTAATGAACTACCGATTGAAGGAAAAGAGGGCAATGGCTAACCCTAATGCTCTCATACCATTTCCAAAGAAGTTCCCAATGCAGAGTCCCAGACCATCTAGTCCACAACCTCCGCCTGTTACCACATCAAAGATCCTCCCCTTAATCTGCCAGAAGACAGCTCCTCGAAACAGACACCACTTAACAACAGTAAATGACAGCCACATGCTGTCACCACAGTCTACTGCACTGGAAGGTCGTGGGATCCGTTCTCAGAAGTTCCCTGCGGCAGGTGCTGCTCCCTATGTTCCCATCCGACAATTTAGGACACCCTGCCATGGTATTGCGCCACCTGTGACAATAAGGACTGCAGTGCCTGTTTACTCTGCCCCACCACTTCCACAACCAGTGATGCGGGCCCCACCTGTCCGATTCGCTCCTCCCATCTCCATTAGGCAGGCTATACCTGCATATGCTGCTCCACCAGCTCGCAAAGACGATCCTCCAGTTGTTCAAAAAGAAGATCCTCCAACTGTTATTGCACCTACCCTGCCAAGTAAATTATCAGCTCAAGTAGAGGAAACGAGGAGCACAACTGCAAGCAATCGACAAGAATCTGAGACGGTACAAAGCTTCGAACAACTCAAACTCTGATGATGGTTAGGGAAGATTTTGCATTTGTGGAAAGCTAAGTTATGGTTTTGTGGTGCTCCAAAGTTTGTCTTGTCTATCTATTCTCATCTGTTATATGAGTGTTCTTACTTTAGATCTCTTTTTTGGTTACCTTTTTCATCTTTGTTTTGTTAGAAGATACAGAGCAGGTTAAATTAGTATCAGCAGTCTCATATCTTTGCCATTTATTAGCAGCTGGGTCAACCTCTTTGCTCATCTTATTATTGCTTGTCCATGTTAGTTGTGAGGGTGGAATTTCATAGGTGATTAAAATTTTGCCTTTTTCTATGCAAATTTATTTCTGAGCTCTTGATGAGTGGGCTTTCAATCATTGTGGACCTTAGGGAAGAAATACTAAACGTAGTCCATGGCTTGGGTTCATAATCTTTTAAAATTTTAATTTTTAACATTGCTTATATACCACTTCTTGCTGCACCATTAGGAGGAAATGTTTTATTCCTAGTTAAACTACGGAGAAGCGTGTTAAGTCTTCGTCAGAGTCAAATTCAGATTTTGAGTGGAAATCTTACTGAGACGTGTTATTGGCATGCTGAGCGATTAGTTTGTTTCAAGAGAATGTAGATTCTCTAGTTCAATGGAGAAGTAGCCCCTGGCTTCTCTTCATATTCTATTGGGTTTGCTTGTTAGCTTGACCTCCAAGTTAGGGTATGCTCCTGGACTTGACATGCCACATTTTACTTCCTCACTAGCTGTAACAACACATGAAGAAAAATTTACTGTTTACAATACTTAATTCTAGTCCCAGGAAAAGATTCCGTCGAGTAATTTACATGAAAATTACAATCTGTGAGTGTCCAGCATTTTCAAATTTAAGGGAGGTCAATGCCAAAGCAAGACAAAGGGGAAATACAGTATAATTCCACAAAAAAATAATATTTTCTTGTTGTCTTCTTTCTTTCTATTTTCTATTACTAGTTTACTACCAAAACGATGCTGTGCTTCATGGAAGACTTTTTGTACAAAATAAAAATAAAAAATTTCTAAAAGTACGATTTGATAAGGAAATGGGATTTGTAAAATCCTAAACCCATCTAAAAAAGATGATTTGAAAAGACTAGATAACTATATCCTCCACTGATAATTTAATGCACTCCATGCCTCGGAAAGTGACCATTATCAATTGTAATCATTTACCCAACTCAATTAATTTTTTTATTATGTTGTGAGGATATCAAGATTATATAGAGTAGGGGGTGGGACTATATCCTAGCAATATAGTAATTTTTTTTTTAGAGTAAAGTAAACCTCCTGTTTTACAAGGATTTGAAGCACTCATTCTTGGACTTACATGACTGTCATATATATGAGCAATGAGCCTCACCACGTACAGTCCAAAATCACTTCCAAGTGAGAAACGGGCACTATATAAAACTGCAGCCCCTTTTAAGATTGATATGACACTAGCTTCATGGGCCCATAGTGATAAGAGTGTTCTCATGCTGCAAAAATTCATTGGAAAATAAAAGACAACTAAAAGCACTTTCATCAGGCCCATTAACTTGGTGGGCTTCTATCTTTCATGTTGTTTTAACTTTCCAGTATGAGTTTCTGCCCCTTTTTATCCCTTTTGGGTTTTTATTTTTTTATGATACCATTTTCCCAATTTGGAGAAGCACTGTCACATCTGCAAAATATGCTAAAAGAATCAGTCATAATCCAATCCAATGTGATCTACATATTTCAAACTTTAGTACGTAATTCTGTATATATAATTAAAGGTGATTTTGAACTTGGTTATGTCACCTTTGAACCTGTTTGCCAATATATAATTTGTGTAGAAAGTCAATTTGAAATGAAATTTTGTACAGGACCTCAAGATTTACGAATGCAAGACAGATGAGATACAGCCATACAGTCGGTGAGCTTGACAACCAAACAACTTCGTACCATCTCAAAGGAGAAGATGGTACGTGGGCATTTTCCTTCTTGCCCATGATCATCGCCATGTAAAAATTCAACACCAATTATGAAGCAAGTCCTTCTTTCTACAAATAGAGGAACTGAACAAGCTAGAGTAATGCATAATTGAGCTTTTAGAATGCCCAACACGTATATTGTCAATTTTTTCATTTCCATTCATTTATTGTCCTTGAACTATATTTCAGTCCTCTCTGTCTTTGTCCCTTAAGATTCAGCCAATCCGGGTTTGTAAAACAGTAAAGCAGGTTGCCTTGGACAGCTGAATTTCATCTTTTAAATAATGAAAAATTCTTAGGTATTCTCGGACATGTGCAACATAATTTTTCCTATTTGGGAAAGTTGGATTGCGTATGATATGTTCCAGTCACAATGTTAAGCATTATTAATTAATCTGGTGGATTTCAATTTGTTCAATAATAAGCAAAGTGTTATGACCTTGCTGAAAATAAAAGATAATATAGTCAATTCAAGATGATCAGTCTCCCAAATTTGAGAGAGAAAATTTACATTTTTTATTAATTGTCTGCTTAATTCTCATTAATGTATTCAACCTACATAAATAGCCAATGATGAGATAACCTTATCAACAAATCCTAAAACATAGGAACTAATCATACCCTAAAACAAAGGGACAAATTTAAATACAAGAAAATAACAATACTAATCTACTATTATCTTATTTAAATAATGATCTATCACCGAGCCTAAATTTAAGTACTTCTAATGTAAATAACAATTTATCCAGCACAATATCTCGAGTCATAACTCATAACACAAAATCTCTTGTTAATAAATAAGAAATTTGAGTTTGAATTTCACTTATACCAAAACCAATTTGTGTCATATATTTAACCACTATGGCAATTGGCAATGTTCCTATATGTATCAACTAATTAAAAATTCGATTCTCAAAAAAAAAAAACTAATTAAAAATTCAATACTATGGTAATAATTTATTTAAGTGGTCCAAAATCAACAAGATATTTGGCCATGCAGATCTCATGGTCAGGGGTATAAATGTATAATCCATTTATGCCTTTAAGGGGTCCTCCACTTGCCTACTTTTTGTTAATAATGTCATGTGTTTAGTGATTAGTGAGATGCAAAATACATTGATATAAGAACCAATGACCATGTATCAAAAGTTTTAGTAGCGTGAATTTCAGTTAGCTCAACTGATAAAATATTTGAAGGTTGAATAAGAGATTTGGGGTTCAATTCCTGCCTACATCAAAAACCGATTGGCGCCTTGGTCTGATGATATAGAACACAATTATGAGAATCAGCCGTTATAGGTTGAAACTCTATTAAAAAAAAAGTTTTTAGTAGTAATTTTCCACAATTCCCCCAAGCAAAATTCAGAAAATGACCATTGTGGTTGTGGGTGCCCATAATCTGGCTCACTTTGTGGTGCATCCTCCTGAGTTGGAAGGTAAGCTCTAAAAAAATCTATAACGATACCTAATTATGCCGATCTTTATGGCAGATTTGGGGTATCTATCAAGTGGTTAAACATAATTAATCAATTTGAACAAAGAAACACACTAAATGGTTATAAGAAATTTTGTCATGTAGCTGGTCTTATTCAATAGGGGTTGGAGTGACCACAGTCCTTTTTTTCTCCCAAAGTGACTAGTTTTGCTTCAGCAACACCCCTAACCACCAAGAAGCAGCAGTGACATCTTTATCCATTTGTGGGTTAAAGCTTTATGGTGAAAATAACAGAGCATGGGGAGTGTGAAATGATGTTAAAATGAGGGGTACTACTACAACAATGTTAAGTGTGCCAAACAAGCAAAGGTAGAGAGAGAGTGATACAGTTTGTGACAAACAAAGTGGCTGGCTGGCTAGCTTGTGTTGTGTGGGGTCAAGTCTCCACTTCAACGACACCTACCCTCAAAGCAATGCCACGACAGCATTCGATTGATTTACGCAACAACATATATATTATTGTATTTTTAATTTTTTTTTTTCCTCCTAGAGAGAGATGAGATTGATGTGCATGGAGTCGGCCCAGACAGGAAGGGCCCACACGATTGGACCTGAGATGGGGCCCAAAAGGGGGTTAGGGGGGAGCACTGGCATTTATATTCCTTTCCTATGAGAAAAGCAATGGCTCAAGGCAAAAGATGTGAACCCTCCACCCATTAGGAAGAAGAACAATCAAAAAAGCAAAGAAAACAAAAGGGAAAAAAATTAAGAGGAAGAGGGGGACAAAGTGGAAGGATGTTAATCCCATGACATAAAGTTTTTAAAAGAAAAATATACCCATTTGACTTTGTTATAGCTCATCATACACCATTGATTGTACTTTTTTATTTATTTATTATATATAAAATATATATATATATATATTTAGCTAGAGAAGAAAGAAACATGCAATGTTAATGTCATGCACAGAAAAGAGAAAAAACCCGTGTGTTACGTTGTTTCAGTCCTATTCAGTACCATACCATAGATCGGTGATAATTTAATAAAACATATGTTTTTTATTTAGTCATATCATGTTCCAATAATTTTTTTTCTTTGACAAATTCATTCTTGTATCATTTAACCACTCAACAAAATGAGAGATATTGGGTTTGAATATTTTGGTGTTGAAAGAAAAATTCAACGGGAAAGATTAAAACGTGTCTCTTCTTCTTCTTCTTTTCTTTTTTTTTTGTTTGTTTTAATGGGAGACTAAGAATGTCTCTTATATAGTCTAGATACAAACCAAAGTGTGACAAAGGCACATCATGAACAATGAACATAAAATCTTGTCTACACTTCAAGAATATACTCAACTTCTTTTTTTTCGTGTCTGAGAGAGAAAAAAGAGAGAGAGTTGTGTCTGAAACTGATCGTACATAATAATGCCGACAACACCCAAATATAGAGAGCATGAAAGGCTTTTCAATGTTGAAAGTCAAATTCTTCACTTTTATTTTCCGCAAGGATTTTCCACATGGGTTTATCCCATTGGCATGCCCGGAATATGGAGATTGCAAAAGTCATACAAAGAGATTGAAAATCTGTTCTTTTGAATTTTGAGAGTTGAATAATCTTCCATCACCAGATCCGAACAAAGATTTCTCTCTCTCTCGCACAGAGGACATATATAATTATATATATTTTCCTTTTTTGGTGCACAAATTTATGGTTTATCCATTGTTTCACTTTTACATACAATTTGTTTGGTTTAATTTTTAAGAATATTTTATATTTGAAAGAATTTTAACTTGATCCCGGGGACAGACTTAAGGGTCAATCATAGTTCTTATACAGTAATTAAGATGAACTCAAAACACATATACATTCGAGAGTGCGTAACAATTATGACTTATTAGTCTCATCACAAGCGCTTTGCGCGTGCGATGAGGCTTTCTTTTCTTTTTTTAGTGGACGTAGCAAAAACAAAAATCTGTGTTTTTTTATTTTATATATATAATTTTTTTAAGGACCAGATTTGAATCCTTAGTCCAAAAAAATGATGGACTTCGGTCCAAAAAACTTAAAACAATGAATTTATAGAGAATAGGTTAAAAAATTGGGTTTTAGTGAATTAGTCAACAAATAAGTTAGATCTTGATGACAAGAGAATGAAGAGAGACAAGTTTAAACTTAAGAAAATCGTCGTCGAAAAAGTCTAAGGAGATTGGTTTTTTTGTATTGATCATGAAGTTGGATTATAAGTTTTGTTCTTGATTGCTAAAGTATTTTTCTCTCATATTTCCGATCCCCTTTTCCTTAGGGGTTTCTTACATTATATATCTCTCTTTCAATGATCTTGGCCCTCTATTTGTTGATCATCTAGGCCACTCTTTGAGTGTTTGTCTCATTGGACATCCCCTCTAGTCTTCTGTGAGTTAGGGTAGCCAAGGCAGCACTGTTCAGGGGTCTTCTCCACATAAATGTAGCTAGAAAATTAACTGTAGAGCATTCAATGCGGTGACAGTAGTTTTTCCTTAGATATTTCCTAACTCTCATTCTTCCAGCATGTTCCTAATGCATGTCCCTATCAACAGAATTTCCTGGAAGATCACTTTCATGATAGGATATACACTTGATCTATGCTTTGTTTATCCGAGGAGACACTCCTCCTCGAACCACCTTTCCCAACCTCTCCATTTGCATTTTACTTATAAGACTTTAAGCTTAACACCCCCACTACTGTTTATTCATTCTCGGACCAACCAACGTCCTCGACTAAGGCCTAAGGCCCAATATACAATTTTGGGCCCTTATCCCTATAATTTTTATATTGAGAATCTAATTTATCTTTTTCTTCTATATATTAAAAGGATTCAGAAAGTTAGTTATTATATTTTTTATTTCAAAAACACCTCTTGTGGGGGGGAAAAATGTCCAATCTAACATAGTGGGCCTAGAGCCCCATGTGAGGATTACTGTGTGTCCGAAGAGAAGGAGAGGTAAGGGCAAGGCCCATCTGGAAGAGGGACCCCCAGAAAGAAAAGTGATTACAATCCGAAGAGGTCGCTTTCTGTCCGAAGAGGTTATACTCCTCTGACGCGAATAGTATGGATCAATTGAACGTATAAAAGGTCAAAATGATTTTCCGAGGACTCTTCCTGATCAAGATAAGCTCTGGGTATATCTGGAGAAGATAAGAATGAGGAAATATCTAACGGAAAAGCTGTTACCACCGCATTTAAGGCACTGCAGCAACTTCTCTGGCCGCATTTATGTGGAGAAGATCTCTGAACAGTGTATCCTCACCTACCGCCACTCACACAGAGTTAAAGGAGATGCTTGACATGACATATACTCAAGTAGACTCACGGATGAGGTACAAGTGGATGATGGAAATGAGGAGAATGGAGGTTATATAAAGGAAAGAAGCTCCTGAGAAAGAGGGGAGGGAAAACAAGGGAGAAGAAAACAAAAAAGCTTTATTGTAACCCTAAGATCTGTATTCACCACATAATCAATAATATACCTCTTTGGACACCAATTCTTTACGTGTAAATTCATGTTGGTTTATGCTTGAGGGTTGTGATCAATTGTTGTCGATTCCATAATTAACCTAGCTCTTTCACCCATTCTCTACAAATTTATTGTTTTGGGCTTGAGCCACAAATCCTAACCCTACACCTCTAATTTTAATTAATTTATCCTTATTCCTAAAACATAAAAATGAGGTTAAATCGTAAATTGATAAAAAAAAAAAAAAAAATACCCATGTTTATAAAACTACCTCATGTTCTATAAAACTTCCCACTACCCCATGTGCACAACTAAAATTCCTATAAAAAAAAAACTACGCCATGTCCTTTAAAAAAAAAAAAAAACCCCAAGTTCCTAAAAAAAACACATACAAAAAAAAAAGTCTCATTACACATGCAGAGCACATGTGATAGAGCTAGTAAGTGAATAAAGAAATTTGAAAATCAATAGGAAAATGATCACTATTTTTTAGGCAATAGTTTGTAGGAGAGTGACCCTATTTTTTAAGTAATGTTTTAGTAGGAGTTAGGATTATATTTTTATCGAATTGTTCTTTAGTTTTATTTCTACTTAAACATAGGGATGTAGGGGTATTTTAGAACCAAAAAAAAAAAACCCGATCCAAACAGGGAAACCCCTTAAATAGTAGTATAGATACATAAATACTTAATTTTTAATATTAGAATAATTTATAATTTTTACATATATTATGTGTAAATACACACACATACCAGATAATTTTTGAAGAAAGCTTATCATCTTCCTAAATTTTAATGAGTATACCAAATTATCTAGCATGTATCTTAGATATAAAAAATATATATTTAAAAATAATAATTCGACATCTCTCATCTAAGTTATATTTAGTGATAAATGATAAAATATATTAAAATTCATCCATTATCATCTCCACAATGAAATTCTTAGCAATTATTACTATTATTATAATAAATCTCCCTTGTTCAAAATGCTAACAAACAAAATTACTATTATTGTAATGTTATCTTTTTAACATTTTTCATATTCATTTTCTGTTTCAAAAAAAAAAAAAAAGTTCCATATTCATTTATCATTTGTAACTCTTTATATATATATATATATATATATCTATATGAGATGGGTTCAAGTTACACCTGGTGTAACTCTTTAGAGTTACACATTTTTTAAACCGTTGGATTTAAGTAGATCTAATGGTTAGAAAAATACCCTCATTATTACAAATATTCTTATTAAATCTCATTAATTACCCTCATTTATTACATTTTAAACCTATCTCTAAACCCAAAAACAACTCTCTCTCTCTCTCTCTCTCTCTCTCTCTCTCTCTCTCTCGTTTCTTGGAAGTTAACTGAGCCTTTCTCCATACAGTAACACCAATTAGGCCATTCTAAAAAAAAAAAAAAAGTGCCTCAACGTGTTCAGATGAGAGGATCTTGCTGAGCATTTCATGTGTTCTTTTATGCGGTGGACAAAAATAAAGTTCCACTCCATTAGTAGGCTCAGCAAAACCCACCCTCTCATCCACAATATAAGAATCTACCACCTGCAGGAGAGGTATATCCCTATATATATAATTCAGGTAATGCGAATGGTTTGCAAAACCAAAGGTGCAGCAATGGTGGAGGAGCATAGAGAGAGAGTCAGACAAGATATATAACCAAATTGTTGTTCATGGGCAACAAAGAAAATCTCAGTGAAAGAACCAGGATAGCATAGGGAAATTTCTTTGGAAGTTAAGCATATCTTTCCTTGACGCGTTTTAGATCACCATCTAGAAACTCTGGAAATTATGGCTAGAGGAACACCAAACCCCTGCATTTTTTAGGGCCTGTGTTATATGCATTTTTTTTTTTTTGGTAAATATTTTCTCTTCATCGTTAATGAGCATTTGGAAAAATAATGAAATTTCAAAGAAAAATTGAAAAGATGGTGCAGGTTTTTAATAATTTATAAATCTGGTGATCTGAACTCATATATTCATGAAAAAGATATTTAGAATTTGGTTTTTAATTGTTAAGCTGAAACAAATTAAAGATCATTATTCTAATGGACTAAACAAAAATCAAAATGAAACAGAAAGAGAGAGAGAGAAACAGAGAGAGAGAGAGAGAGAGAAAGTCAGACTTTTTGGGTTTAGAAATAAGTTTAGAAGGTAATAAATGAGGGTAATTAATGAGATTTTAATAAGAATATTGGTAATAATGAAGGTCTTTTTTTAACCGTTGGATCTACTTAAATCAACGGTTTAAAAAAGGTGTAATTGAACCATTTCTCTATATATATATATATATATAAAATAAAAATTTTAGCCTAACTTAATTTAAGTGTATATGTGTATGAAACTCTCTCCTTAATACTTGAACTCTCTTCTAAAGACTTGAATATTGGCATTTACCTTCCACCCCACAATAACTTAATACTTATAGAGTAACTATCGTGGCTATTATTGAAAGTGGCGATGTATTGGAAGAAGCCTCTATACAATTAGTTATTTCTTTAAGTAATCTCAATTGGGCGCTAACAAACAATTTAATTAAAGCAATTCCCTCCCACCCCCCCCCCAAAAAAAAAAAATCATATTTTACACATCCATGGACCAAAAACATAAGATAAAACCCATAAGCAAAAAATTAAAATGATCTTTCTTTTTCTTTTTTTGGGGTTAAAAAGGAAAATGATTTTACCCTTTTTGTTGGGGGCGGGGGGTGTGGGGCGGCACCTAGGCCAGCTGTTATCTTCGACCAACTCAAATTTTTTGAACCACGTCTCCCAATTGATCAAACTTGACACTTGGCAATATTATTTGTTACTTTTTTTTAATGGGTATACCCTATCCTATGATACACGCACAATATTATTTGTTACTTTTTTTTTTAATGGGTATACCCTATCCTATCCTATTGTTTGTTACTTTTATTAAAGGATGAGATTTTTTTTTTTTTTTCTCTTTACTGACGGAGAAATCCTTGATATAAATGAAAATTATTTATCGAAAGAAAAGATAATACTAGCCTATTGTCATGCACACAAATAGGCTTACTAAGCTAAATCCACAATATCAAACTATTTCCCTGTTTTTTTAAATAAATTATATTTGAAACCCTATATTGTATAGGTAGTTTAAATTCAAATATTATGGTTTGAAAATTTTCAAATTAAATTTTAAAATTGTTATAAATTAAACCTTATAGTTTCTATGGGGGGACAAGGATCCAAAACAGCTGATAAAATAGGTAAGAGCATTTTTGAGGAGGAAAACCTCGGGAAATATGCGGATGTCCTCAGAAAGTACTCACCTAACTCATGTAGAGGTTAAATGGCCACAGTTGACGAAGGCATTGAGGACACCTACCTAACCTCGAAAAATTGAGAGTCAGAGTTAAAAGGAGCATGACGCAACCTGAGGGTAGAAAAGGGTAACTTGGCATTGAACAAGAAAGAGAAGAAAAATGAATGACAAAGTAGCCATCCCTTTCGCATTAAATGCACTACAACCATTTAGCTGGTAGCATTAATGGGAAAATGACCATGAATAGCGTCCACACAGCTCACATCTTAGTGTAAAACCTTCTAGCAAGGTCTTCATGAGACAAGTATTAAGGAAGTCTGATCCTAACCCTCCAAATGTAGATGCATTTTGGCTAGCTATATAAAGCTAAGAAACACCTAGATAAAAGGGGAGTTTTTTTTTTTTTTTTTAAAGGAAAAGGGGAGAGATTATCCACTTGTAACCTCTTCCTCGGACTGAATCCGAGGACGAACACTTAGCCATTTCAAGGCTTTTCCTACTCATATACATTCATATTACACTAGAGACTAATCTGACTATCATTATTTATCCTATGACGGGTATTTAAAAGTTGACCTTGCATCCCACCTCTAAAATTAATTGTGTAAGCAGAAAGTAGCATGTTAAAATCCGTGTAATACGTTAGTTATACTTTTTGCCCGCTACAGTTTTATTAATTTCAAATCAAACACTAAACTTTTAAAATCATATTAATTTAAACTCTGAAGTTTTTGGGTTTGGTTGAAGTGTTTAATTTGATACGATTTTGAAACTTTATAATTCAACTCAAAACTAAGAAAAATGTAACCACTGCGCACCTTGGTGTGGTAGTCACTCCACAAGTATAAATGTTTGTGGGGTGGGGGGGGCAAGGGCCAAGATTCAAGTTTTCAGGAGAGAGTTTCACACACATATACACAGACTAGGTTAGAGTATAAATTTTATCTTGTATCAAAAAAAGAAAAAGAAAAAAAGAAAACTATAGATTTAATATGTAACAGTTTTAAATTTCACGACTTAATTTGAAAACTATAGGATTTCTTTTGAAACCACCCTAAAATATAGAGAGTTTGAGGATGCAAGAATATTCAATAGTCCACTGGTCCATGCACAAAGCTTTGGAAGGTCTTCAAGATTGATCCAAGGATATTGATGTTGCACCGACCTAAGGATTTCAATGCTTAAATTAAGAAACAACAAAGAATTGAAAGAAAAGAGTCGGGAATAGAAATTCTAGAGGAATGTCTCGTACCTTTGCAAAATGGGGTTGGCCATCGTTGTATAGACTGACCGTTGCCCTCATTAATGCCCCCTTTTCATATATATATATAGGAAATTGATGACTTAATGAATGCTCATAACAGTTGGGTAACGATTGTTAGTTAATTTCATGGCCAAACGAACCTATTTAGCCATTGAATAGATAGGCCAAATTACATGGCCATCAATATACAATAATCCTAGCCAATTGAAATCATATTCAGTCCAATCTAACCACTTGCTCAAATAATTAACTTAGGGCACATAAACTAAGGGGTTGGGTCCATTTAGCCAAGCGTGCATGTCTAGTCCCTCTTGATGATTCCTCTATTTTTTGTGATGTATTTGCTCTTTAAGAGAGTTAGAATTTTGGTTTCATAGGTTATATCTAGTAATAGTTTTTGTTTTTTATTTTCAAAAACTTATTTATGAGAATATAAAGAAGGAAAAAAATTTCTTGTATTTTTGAAATCAAAAGCATGTTTGGTTAGTTAAAATTAAAAAAATAGTTTTTTGAAGAACAAATAGAAAATACTAAAATATGTTGTTACTAAGATTTAAACTTTAATATTAATTCATTAAATGAGACAGATTCATTAAATTAAATACGTATTTTAATTGACTTTTAAAAATTAAAAATTAAAAACATCTTCACAAATTGAGTTTTGAAAACAATTTTTATTTTTTGTCCATTTTAAGTTACTAAATAAATTTTTTAGTTTCAAAAGTAGAAAATTATTTTTAAAGACAAAAAAAAAAAAAAAATTACCAAACATACGAAGTTGTTTCTCATTCTTTTATTAATAAAATTGTTGTTTAAAAAAATAAATAAATAAAAATCCGCCCACAATTATCAATTAGTTTTCATAGCATTAAGTACCGCAACTACCTTCCTCTTTTCCAAGGCCATTTGCATTAATTGCTGACTTTGCTCTGGCATTGGTCAATATGGTACGAATAAGCAATCCTCCCCTTTGTGGTTAATAACTTAATATCAAACACTGCTTTCACCTTACTTATTTCCTAATATGGAAATAAATTTAAGCAAACCATAAGACTTTAGGTAAACCATCTGCCCTAAGCATAGGTACTTTAAGAAATCAAGGGCACAGGAAGTCCCCTTCAGTGCTCCCTAAGAGCGTTGATAGAAGTCCCGGATTTGGTCACACTTGCGAGTTCAGGAGTTGTTGAATTTAAGTTATACACTTCGCAAAAATGTTGTGCCATGACACAAATAGCGCTAACATGCCCAGATGTCTCACACCATCAATATCAAGTATAAGAGCATTCGCAGCAGTGCATCTAAAATTTTAGCTATTTAGCTACACAAAAAGTTACTTTATCTATTTTACTTACACACATGTTACAGCAGTGGTTCTATTTTAACTTTTAACACAATAAAATAATATTTCATTTAACCATCAACACACAACAACAACCACCATTAAACCCATAAAAATCACTGCACAACCACAACTTCGCCTTGCCCATCAAAACCATTGAAGAAGAAAAAAAAAGAAAGCAGAAAAATCACAGTCGGAAACATAAACCCAGCCCGAAACAAAAACCGAAACCCATGCTCGAAACAAAAACCTAGCCAGAAACACAAATTCGAAACACAAGCACAGCCCTAAACACAAAACCGAAACACAAGCACAGCCTGAAACACAAAACCAAAACGCCAAAATAGAGAAGAAAGGCCGAAATGGATCAGGTCGGCGGCCGAACGTGGGTTGACGGAGACGGGTCTGTGGTGGCTGGGCTCGTGTAGATCGGCGATGGGTCTCTGAGGAAGAAAGAAAGGTCTGTGGGTCTGTGGAGGAACGGTGAGAGTGAATGAGATACCGGAGTTGAGAGAGATACTGGAGCTGAGAGAGTGAGATTAAGAGAGATGGAGTTCAGAGAGAGAGAGAGAGAGGCTCGGTGAGAGTGAATGAGAGAGCAAGTGGGATTTTTTTTTAATAAAAAGCTGGAATAAAATAATGTTTTTTTTAGCTCTCATGAACAGTGCACATTTATAAATAGATGTGCACTGTAGCAATGGAGCTAAAATTTTTAGATTTAGCTCCACTGCTGCAGGGGTGTTTTTTGTGTTTGTGGAGCAAAATTTTAGCAATATAGTATTATAACTACACTGCTGCGAATGCTCTAAGTGAGCTGAGTCAATAATAACACACGTAAAACCCTTTTTTTCATTAAAAAAAGAAAAAGAAAAAAAGATGTCCCCTTCAACAAAAACTAGGCCAAGAAGACCTGTGCTAAAACACATCATGAGAAGCCAGAGAAAGTGAGCAAAGGGCGTTAATATGCATTCCCTCACTTGAAAACGCATTGCCCTTTTTTTTGGCATCCCCCACTTAGCTCTCACAAGCATCTCATCATAGCTTAAAGACACACATGTGTCTAGCATGCACAAATCAAATTTCACCCCATCATTTTCTTGCTTTGTTTACTTTGATTACTTGGGCGCATTCTCGCAAATCAAGTTCTTCTTACTTGGGCGACTTGAACATGCTCCTGCAAACCGAGTTTTTCTTGCTTTGACAACTTTGCTCTGCAAACCCAGTTTTACTTCCTTCGATGACTCGGGAGCATTCTCACAAATCGCCTATTTGTTATGTTATTTAATTGTTTTAAGGAAAAAACTCAACAATAGCGGCCAATGAATGATTCATTAACATAAGTTCTGGACTCGACTACTCTAATAACTTCGGGTTTATCCATTAATGTATGGAAGCACAACATGCATACCGACCACAGCATGACTCCATCACAATTTACAACTTCATTTGGGGTCTAAAATTTGGTATAAATCCTCAGCAAATATGAACCTTTATATACAAGTGGAGCCCAATTGATTCTTTTCTTGGATTCATGCTCCAATTTGATGCTTCATTTCTTAAGCAAGGTCCAGTTTATATTATCCTTGTAAAGTAGAACCCTAGAAGGCCTAACTGGATAATAATATTATCATCAACTATAGGGTATAGATATAAATAATCCTCTCTATGACGTGGCCAACTTTAAAGTGAACCAAACAACCATCAATCCGATCCTTCAATAGCTCACTGACACCTCTACAAATTGAGCTGAATCTATGCAATCAAAAACCCAATATTTTTTAAAAAAATTCCCCGACTAAAATAACACAATCATCATGGTATCAAAAAGATTAATTTCAACTGGATGCGTAAAATAATAATATCTTATACCACTTCCTTGTTGCTTCTGATGCAATATAGCCTCCTTTTGCTGCTTCTTTATTCACACACAAAAAAAACACATAGATAAGACCTTTGCTTGTTCAATCTTCAATGTAAGAAAAAAAAAACATAATCAAGTCAAATTAATTATTACTCTGTTTCTTAGTTCTTACAAAGAAGAAGAAGAAACACTAGAAGTAGTAGTAAAATATAAGACATTTTTTTTGCTATGTGTGTGGGCTTTTGTGGGAAGCACGTGACCCTACTTTTCACGCATGCCAAAAGCAAAGTCCCAAAAATGAAAAATGCCATACCATAACTAATTTGAGACTAATATTTTTTTTTTTTTATAGATGAAATTATATAATCTAAATGTATAAAATATATGACATGAATAAACAAGTTATTTTGTACCATGTGATGGGAAATCCCCAGATATCACCGACCAAAGACTAATGTGCATGACGGCCTGCGCCGGAAGAAATTCCAAATCAGAATCCCACTTTGATGGGTTTTTTTTTTTTTTTTTTAATAATTTTTATAATAAGGTTGGTTGGTCTGGAATTAAGAAACCGAGTTCAAACTCATAAATAAAGAGAGAGTCATATTCAAATGGAATATATGGTCCCTTTTATTTTGGCTTTCGAATTGTCCTTGTTTGGTGACGACCATTCTCGAGACTGCCACTATAAGGCACTTAAGTATATAATATTAATCATTTTCTTTTTTATATATATCTTGTTAAAGAATGTTCTCACCTTTTGGCCTATTGCGATTTACCAATGATTTGATTAATTAATAACACAGTTTGGTGAAGATTTGCCCCTACTCTTCAAATTTGACTTAAAAGTTATGATTCTTCTCACTTGGTCGATGCCTTTTCTGGGGGGAGTTGTAAGTTATCTTATGTTATTATTGAGTTTAATAGCCAAAATCTCATAATTTAATTGGTTGATATTTTTTGTGTTGGGTTATGTGGAGCCTAGTCATGTTTAATCTGAATTATGACCCGATCCAATATAAAAGTGTTATGGCCCAAGCTGGAGTGCTCATGGAAATTTTTTTGACTTGTGTTTAGCTCATTATGAATCCTTTGTATAAGAGTAAAATAATGTTGTTTTAACTCTTTTGAGAGGGAAAAAAAAAAAACTGTGTTGTTGCATCTTGTATTTTTTTTTTTTCTGTAAATAATGAAATCATTGCAATTTTGTGGATATAAACAAATAGCTGAACCACGAAAATATTTTTTTGTGTGATTGTTTTATTTTGCACCTATTTTTTTATATCATATATCTGGGAATTTCAAGTAAATGTTTTCGAAGGATTCAGTTCAAATTTCTATTATCTGGTTTATCAAGTTTTTTTTTTTTAGAAAAAGGAATTTAATGGTTTATGGCATAGATTTTAATTTTAACCTACTATGTATAGAATATAACCCATGATACTTATTATTATGTAATGGTGATAATCTAGTACTTAGATTAAACACACATGGTAGTACTAGTGACAACTAAAATATCAGACTCGAAAACAACACTATAGCCATGAAAATTCCAATTGTAGATTGAAAACTAAACAGAAGCTAGCGGGAGAAATGTTCCTCTCTTTTTTTCTAAAGTTGGACTGTACTGTAGGCCATATAAATGTTGGTTGACTTGGTTCAAGCTCCAAATGAGGTATCTAGAAACCTCGTATTCTTTTAGCACTTGCCCATTGAGCCGCCTCCATTTTTCTATAGAAAACTGGGTGTCTTAAGTCTGAATTAAGGGTCTATTTAAATATTATTTATTACTGAAAACTAAAATTTATTGCTAAAATCATTGTAGCAAAATAATTTTTAAACTATAAATAGTGCTCATGGGACCTAAATTTATTGTTTTTTGCTGCATTTTCTGTACTTATGGGTCCTATAAACAGTACGTAAGACTCAAATAAAAACACAAAACGCCTGCCGCGTTTACTACGCAAAAGCACACTAAAACTAACGTTAAGGATGGAACATCTTTCAAAATGTTTGATATGATTCTTCACTTCTTTGGGGGAGTTGGATATATATATGTTATTGTACTGCCCCTCTCCTCCTTTGCCTCTCTCTCTCTCTCTCTCTCTCTCTCTCTCTCAACTTCTTGTTGAGAGATTTTATAAATCTCTCAATTATTTTATTAGCCTATTTTAATAAATTGAGTACAAATAAATTATACCAAAAAAATTAAAATTTTAAAAAATTATATAAATAAAACAAATTACACGAGGCGGCTAATAAGCTAAGCCAAACAAAGAGTAACTATAGGTTTTAAGCTTTAAGAATTTGCAAATTTTGTTCTTCCATGAACTTTTTATTTTGTTGTTTCCTTTTAAAAGTTTTTATTATTTACTTTTTTTTTTTTTTTAATGTTTCATGGACAACTATTTTGTGGGGTTGTGTTTTTGATATATCTTATGACTAAAATGTGGTCGTGACTTCCCAACGACTTTGGGCTCGTTGGGCCTAAAACCCTAATTTATTTGTGTTCTGTACTGGGTTTAGCCCACGATGGGAGATCCCATAGGAAGTTTAGCTAATAATAGACAGTACAAGATGATGCTATGATAATTATTTGTTAGAAATGCAGCTGGTTGAGGAGACTATTAGACAGCCGAGATGCCCTTTTGGGTGTCCAAGCTAGATCACCATACCCTAGAATGATGTTCTAATCTCTCACTTTTCTTTCATGTATCCCTCCCCAAAGTTATGTTCCAACCCCCTTCATTTACCCTTTCCTCCATTTTTATACTCTTGCTTTAATGAGTTTGTCATAATGAGGGAATATCCTTCATTTACATGGGTCTCTCCACTCATGGAGTTTGGGTGGCTTCTTAAGTCTTGGTTATAATTCTAGCGTGTCTAATCTTGTATTAGAGGTGAGATCCACAATCTTGCTATTAAAATGATTTTCCAGTAACTTGTGCCTGACGCTGAATCTTGTGTTTTCAGTAGGCAGATTCCCCTAAGGCATTGCCTTCCATTCTCAATGATAGTGGGATTTGTTCGGATATGCTTGCCAAGTACACATAGGTCTGTGTATTTGTAGTTCGGTGTTCATCAAGTTTGGGTCGGATCTAACATAATAATGTGCAGCTTGGGCCTGGTAAGGACTAGACTTTTGCCCTTCAACATAGAATGACTATTAGATTCCACTTATATTAAAAAAAATCCTCTTGAATGTAATTAGAGTGTGATTTGGACTAGTGGCGGCTTCAGAAATTTTTCTCAGGGTGTTTCTTAAGAAGTATAAATTATACAATCTAATAAAAAGAGAAATTCATATATTGACAACAACAATAATAAATAAATAAAAAACATGCAAATACATAAAGTGTACAATTGCCTTGTATGAGTTTTTATATTTTGAAATCGGTGCATGATAGTCTCATTATTAATACTACAAACTACATCTCTTTCAATGTACACAACCAAGCAATCATTCATCCACTGAATATAGAACAAATTATGGAGCAAAATTTAATTTTATTTGCATAAAAAAAACTGAAGGTGTTTCCAACTTTTTTTTTGAAGGGTAGACAAATAAATTTTTTTTAATGATTATATATATAAAAAAAAAATTTAGGCCAGGGTGGTGGCCTTAACGTGGAGCCGCCCCTGATTTGGACACAAGAATTTGATAATCTCAGTGGATTTTTCTTTTTCCTTGTTAAGATCCCATCACAAGTCAACACTTGTCTATATTTAATTTAAAGTTACACATGCAATCTAATATATTTTATTCCCATGTTTTACAAATTAATATAGTTTGCAAACCAAATAATGTCATTTGTCTCTCGGTGAACAATGCTTAAAGTATTTTTATCTAAATTATGACACGTATCACCTCTCAATGCACTGAGTGCTTGGGAGGAAAGGGTTTAAGTCGTGAAGTCAGCAGCATATTGTAATTATTTCTCAAAAAAAAAAAAATCAATCATATGTTATCAAACATTCTCCACACTCCTATAAATAGAGGAACTCATTAGCTTCAAAGGGATCCTAGAAGTTGTAAAAGTTTTGCCATAATCAAGCTATCAAGCATCCAAAACTCTATTGAATTCAAGCTCTAAAGTTTTGATAAACTTATACATCACTTAACTAGATAAGAGTATGTTTCTCAAAAAAAAAAAAAAAAAAAAAAAAAAAACTAGATAAGAGTATAAGACTATCTTATTATCACTCCTGTTGGTAAACATAGGTTATACTTCAGTTATTCTTTTAAGGAAAATGTTAACAAATCTCCTAAGGATATTAATTTATAAATATTTTTAAAAACTAAAAAAAAAAAAGAACTGATTTTTATGACAGTTTTTTATATTTTCCATAAAAATTGTATTGAAATTTTAAAAAAATAATCTATTAAGAAATATTTTCACTTAAATTTACCATTTTTTTTCTACCATTTATAATTAATCGAGACAAAATTAGGACAAAAACTGAACTAAAGAAGTTATATGTAGTACTAAGGAATATATACATATATTTAATCAGAAAGAGCATCCACAGTGAATGCTATCCTATTCTATTTTACAAATTCAAAAAACTACTTTATTAATTATACTATATCATTTTATAACATTCTTAACATCTCAACTTTTATTTTACGATACAACATATTAAAATAATATATTTATATAATAAAAAAAATATTTCAAAGCATAAATAAAAGCCAGCACGGAGAGAGAGAGAGAGAGAGAGAGAGAGAGAGAGAGAGATTGAGAAGTAAGAGAGAGTGCGAGGAGAGAGGATTGAAAAAAAAATATTATTTATTTTTACAATTGTGCTATAGTACCATCACAAATTTGTGATGATACTGTAGAGCAATTTTTTTTTTTTTTTAAAATACAAGACATATGCAAGACTTGATGTTAGCTTATTTTTTTTTTGTTTTAAATTATAAGAGCCTATTTGATAGAGATAAAAATTTGAGTAATATTATTTATATTTTTTTTTAAATATATAAATAAAAAAATATATAATATTATTTAAAATCTGAAAATATATTATTTAGCTACTCTATCAAACGTACTAAATTCCTCACTCTGTACTGTTTACCTTGGCCACCGCGGATGCTCTAAAAAGAGTACTAAAATCTTTCTCAAGAAAAAGAAAAAAAAAAAAGAAGAGTACAAAAATAATAATTAAATAATAGTAATAGTTAGTACTGTTGTAATGTAAAATACAGCAATAAATTAGTCCTGCCAATAAAGATTTGGTTAATTGACCGATGCAGTGGGGTGATTGACAGATGAGGCAGCAATGGTCTAAAGACGTCAATTCAAAGAAACACTAGGGACAATGACGTAAATGCCGCCGTAAATTATAAAGAAAAAAAAAAAAAAACCATTGCCTGCTCCTTAGTTTTGTCGATTTGCGTGCAAATCAACTCTCACTCTCTCTCTCTCTCTCTCTCCTCTCTTTTATTCCTCACTGTTTCAGCTCAGCTCAGATCACTGTCTTTTTTTCTCTTTCTTTCTCTCTAAAATAGCCCCAAAAATCAAAATCTTCCTCCCAAAATTTTTTCTCATTTCTTCACTGTATCTTCTTCTTTCTCGTCATGATTAGGGTTTCTTCATCATCATCATCACTGTGTGTTCTTCTCGTTTGCATATTGTTACCTGGTTGTCTCTGATGCTTCACCCATTGGCTCTCTTTTGCCCCCAACACTGACTGTGAGAGAGAGAGAGAGAGAGAGAGAGAGAGCCATAGCTTTCTTCTTTTTTTTCTTCTTCTTATTCCCTCTTAAGTTCACTCAACAAGCTCTCTGCATCACATGAAATGATGGGTCTGAAGTGGTTAGCTGAAAGATCTATGTGAAAATTTTCTTTTGAGATTTAGCTCAAAAACTTTAAGACTTGGTGTCAGTGAGTTTGAGGGACAAGTGGGTTTTCTTTGTTTTGGTGGAAAGTTGTTTTTTTTTTTTCTTTTTTTGTTTGTTTGGGTATCTTAGTTCAGATTAGTTCAAAACAGTGAGAGATTTCGGTGAGTTGTGGTTGTATCTGTGGGAAATCAAAACCGAACCCAGCGTTTTATTCTTCATAGCAGTTTTTTTTTACATCATCACCGACCAATAGCTGAGGCTCTAGAAGGATAAAAAAGAGTTGTATGCGTGTGTATGTCTGTATTCATACATGCATAGTCTTAGCCTTTAATCATTTTTTGGCTTTTATCTTCACCAATAAGCTTCTTGACTATTTAAGAAGCCGGACTTTACTAAGCTAAAGAATCTTTAGCCTTTTAATTACCAAAGCAAGAAAAAAAAAAGTAGTAGCTCTTGAACAGCTTTTTCTTGATTGAGGAAAAAAAAAAATGGCTATGGCTGTGGCTCAGCAGCACAGAGAGAGTAGCAGTGGGAGTATCAGTAGGCACCTTGATGCTGGCAAGTATGTTAGGTACACAGCTGAGCAAGTGGAGGCGCTCGAGCGAGTCTATTCTGAGTGCCCAAAGCCCAGCTCTTTGCGTAGACAGCAACTGATTCGAGAGTGCCCCATT
This sequence comes from Quercus suber, assembly GCF_002906115.3. Lineage (NCBI taxonomy): Eukaryota > Viridiplantae > Streptophyta > Magnoliopsida > Fagales > Fagaceae > Quercus > Quercus suber. The sequence continues at coordinate 271,454 of NW_027069812.1, forward strand.
CTCTCCAACATCGAGCCCAAGCAGATCAAGGTCTGGTTCCAGAATCGCAGGTATCATTTTGGGAAACTCGGGTTTCATTCTTCAGTTCTTTTTTTTTTTTTTTTCATAAATCTTTTCCTTTTCTGTGAGGGCAACAGTTTGAATTTTGAACCAGATGTTTATATTTATGGCATTTCCGAATCTTTTGCTATTTATGTCCTGTGATAAATTTGTAATCTTTTTGAGCAAAGGTGGTGAATTTGGCCTAAAAGTTCGTTTTTTCAATTGGGTTTGTGACCAATTTAAGTGGGTGGGTTTTAGTTTCATAGAAGGCTGAATGGTTTTTTGGGTTTTATGGTGTTTGGCCATGCAGGTGCCGAGAGAAGCAGAGAAAAGAGTCTTCACGGCTCCAGACTGTGAACAGGAAATTGACAGCGATGAACAAGCTGTTGATGGAGGAGAATGATCGCCTGCAGAAACAGGTTTCGCAGCTGGTATGCGAAAATGGGTATATGCGGCAACAACTGCATACTGTAAGTTTATGAGTCTTTTCTCCTGTAGATTGCTTTCCTTAATTGTTTCCTTGTAGTGGATCTTGTTCTGTGTATATGGTCCATTAGGGGTTTCAAATTGCAGTATGTGTGTTCAAGAAAAGGTAATTCTGTTGATCTATTAATGTTGTGGTCTTATCATTTTCAAAGAGAATTCAAGAGTAGGACCAAATTTGAAAAGGAATTTGATGTGGGACAAAATCTTATTAAATTCTGTACTTCATTTATTTGTTGGACTTCTATTCATTCTGATGTGCAATGATTTTATTTTTTGGCCCCAATTTGCTTGCATTTTGTTCTATTCTTATAGACTTTTTACTATGTTTGAACTATTCCACGATTAAGACATTTCAAGGATATTAATGGCACTTGCAGCTTTTCTGGCCTTGGGCAAGTTAGTGTACCTAATTGTGCTGCAAAAGAATTCAGCAATGGCCTTTTTCTTTGTTTTCATCGCTTGGTAAAAGTTATTAACCTTTAATTGTTTCTTCTGTAGACATCAGCGGCAACTACTGATGCAAGTTGTGACTCTGTGGTTACCACTCCTCAGCATTCTCTGAGAGATGCTAATAACCCTGCTGGGTAATCTCAAATACCAATGGCCATGAGCTTTGTCTTTTCTCCGCATTATCTGGAAATAAATGTTGTTATTGGTGCTGTTTCTGATTTTTTTTTTTAATTATTGTTTTGGCAGACTCCTCTCCATTGCAGAGGAGACCTTGGCAGAGTTCCTTTCAAAGGCTACAGGAACTGCTGTCGATTGGGTCCAGATGCCTGGGATGAAGGTATTTATTTATTTTTATTTGAAAAAGAAATATTTTTTTTAGTTTATGCAAGTAATAATGATATTGCATATTTCTTCACTCCTGAACCAGAATTAACTAAGCAATTTTTTAATTCTCTTGTCAGCCTGGTCCGGATTCAGTTGGGATCTTTGCCATTTCCCAAAGTTGCAATGGAGTGGCAGCTCGAGCTTGCGGTCTTGTAAGTTTAGAACCTACAAAGGTAAGCTTATTAGCATCCGTAGAAAAACTCCAGACCTTGTCATTTCTTAGTTGGTATTTGTTTTATCAATTTTTTAGGTTCATGAACTGTTTTAATTTGATGTATTTTTTTCACAAAATTGTGAACAGATTGCAGAGATCCTTAAAGATCGTCCATCTTGGTTTCGGGAATGTCGGAGCCTTGAAGTTTTCACCATGTTTCCAGCTGGTAATGGAGGGACAATTGAACTTGTTTACACACAGGTAAGCACAAATGGTTGTTACTTTATGTTTCTTCTGTTATCTACCTATGAATCTTCTTGTCCTGAGAAAGAACATCAAATTGCTTCAGACATATGCTCCAACTACACTGGCTCCTGCACGGGATTTTTGGACTTTAAGATACACTACAAGTTTAGACAATGGCAGTCTTGTGGTAAGCATGCCTTTTATTATCATATAGACAATGCACTGTCTCCTTATAAGTGGATGCCTAATGTAATATGCCTGTTTATGTGTATTTTGTTCTCTATATCTCAAGGTTTGTGAGAGATCTCTGTCTGGTTCTGGTGCTGGCCCAAATGCAGCTGCTGCTGCCCAGTTTGTGAGAGCTGAAATGCTTCCTTGTGGCTATCTGATTCGGCCATGTGAGGGTGGAGGGTCAATCATCCATATTGTTGACCACCTGAATCTTGAGGTTTGAGTTTTAACGATCGGCTTCTTGGTATTTATAACCTGGCATGGAAATTAATTCCTTTTTATTTTATTTCAGGCATGGAGTGTGCCAGAAGTGCTGCGACCCCTTTATGAATCATCAAAAGTAGTGGCCCAGAAAATGACTATTGCGGTGAGTAGATTCTAGTTGGTCTGATAGTATAGTTTTTTCTTCTGCATGTGGAGTTCAGTCCAATCCTTTGAGTACAACCTGAATTTACCTACCCTGAAAAAAGAAAATGTTAGAAGGTACTGACTAGATACTTTCTGTGAAGGCCCTGCGCTATATAAGGCAAATAGCTCAGGAGACAAGTGGTGAGGTTGTGTATGGTTTGGGCAGGCAGCCGGCTGTTCTGAGGACTTTTAGCCAAAGATTGAGCAGGTAGCTGTTTGATTATCTTTATTTCTTGGATTCTCTGCTGCATTAAAGCAGATTGTTGTGAAAGTCAAGTCATCAATTTGAGTTTTTTTGGCCTTCGACTTTGTATGTTGATCTGCAAACTATTAATTCTTTACAATTTTCTTCTTTGTTGCAGAGGCTTCAATGATGCCGTCAATGGATTCAATGACGATGGCTGGTCGTTGATCAACAGTGATGGTGCTGAAGATGTGATTATTGCAGTTAATTCAACCAAGAACTTGAGTGCCACCTCTAATCCTGCAAATTCCCTCTCATTTGTTGGAGGAATTCTGTGTGCAAAGGCTTCCATGCTACTCCAAGTAAGTATAGAAAGTCCCCCTCATGTCTATTAAACTTGTTGACTGTTACAAGAGGTTTTTAGCAAGTGAACAAGGAAATTTGGCCAGCTATCTCAACTTTTAATACTTCACTCCATTGGTTGGAATCAAAACATATCTAGATTTGTTTGATCTTTAACACTGATCTGTGAAGTGAAGCCTTATTTTCTTAAATACTTGGGCGTTATCTTCTGTATCTTTATAATGGTTATTGTCAAGTTTGTACTTAATCAATTAGCTATAAATTAAACTGAAATATTTGGCAAGACATCCATCATGAATTTGTATATCAATGTAAGTCTTGAATTCTTAAATGGGTGTCAGACTGTTGGTTGCATCCTGCACTTATGCATGTATCTAAGCAGGTTTGTGTTTTTCCTTTTTCTTTTCTTGCTAGAATGTCCCTCCTGCTGTCCTGGTGCGCTTCCTGAGGGAGCACCGCTCAGAGTGGGCTGATTTCAATGTTGATGCGTATTCAGCTGCATCATTGAAAGCGGGCTCATATGCTTATCCAGGGATGAGGCCTACAAGGTTTACTGGGAGCCAAATTATCATGCCTCTTGGCCACACAATAGAACATGAAGAAGTATGCTTCTTCTTCTTTTCTTTTTTTCCTTTTTTTCAAATGGTAGTTGTTGTCTCCCCTCCCTCTACTTCTTGGGTGGGTATATTGGCATGGATATATAATTTCCTTCAAAGGGCAGAGATGTGTTTATCTAGATTTGCTTGGAGATAGTGCAATGACACATAGTGAGACTGTGGGATAACATATATCACAGATATTAATTCTTGCTAACTCTTGGTGTGCCTTCCAGTTGCTTGAAGTTATTCGACTTGAAGGACATTCTCTTCCTCAAGAAGATGCTTTTGCATCAAGGGACATTCATCTATTGCAGGTTCTTTTTCTGAACTTTTGCTTGTTTTTTTCAGCTCTACTTATTGTTGCTTACTCATATCTTGCTTAAAAAAAGCATTTGCTGAAGTTTTAGCATTGATATGGACTAATTTGTGAAATTCTGACATGGTTATATACATTGTGTTGAAATCATGACCTGGCAAGTTGACTTAGCAGTTGTGTGGGTTCAGTTTTATTGGAATGCCACCTGATCTGATTTTTTGACCTGAGAATTGGGGGTCAACCCAAAACTTCCCTTCAACACATTTATATTCAACAGAGTTTCCAACTGTTAAAATATTAACATATTTGGTGAATATGTTTTTACTGGATTTTGGGACCTGGCATTATTTAACTTTTTCTTCCTGTTTTCTGGTTGTCCTAGCTATGAAGGGTCAGAGTTTGTTTGTTGTATGTAATCATACTTAAATGCCTTAATTTCTTTGGCAGATATGTAGTGGAGTTGACGAGAATGCTGTGGGAGCTTGTTCTGAACTTGTATTTGCTCCAATTGATGAAATGTTTCCTGATGATGCTCCACTGTTACCCTCTGGTTTCCGTATCATTCCGTTGGATTCAAAAACAGTTGAGTTTATCTGTTCTTCCCTGAATAATCTTATACTTATTCACACTTTCAATGGTCTATCAATTTCAGATAGTTGTGCATGAGTGAAATGTTTGACTAGATGAAAATGCAATGTCAAATTCTCTGACACAATGAAGTCAGAATTTCCTTGTGACAGAACTTTTATGTAAATTATATATTGTGATGGATATATCACAGGAGTTTTATTGATTAAAAGCACATGCTTACTCTTAAGAGCCTGAGATAGTTTATCTGAACACTGTGAATCCTGGAAATCATGTTTATGTACTGTGTTTTCCCCCCTTATGCTTACTGTCATCTTTATACAGAGTGATGCAAAGGATTCATTGTCGACTCATCGCACCCTAGATCTTACATCAAGTCTTGAAGTGGGCCCAGCAACAAACCATGCTGCAGGAGATGTGTCATCGTGTCATTACTCTCGATCAGTCTTGACTATTGCTTTCCAGTTTCCATTTGATAGCAGTCTACAAGATAATGTTGCAACCATGGCACGCCAGTATGTCCGAAGTGTCATCTCCTCTGTGCAGAGGGTTGCGATGGCAATATCTCCAACAGGATTGAGCCCAGCCATGGGACCAAAGCTTTCCCCAGGCTCTCCAGAGGCTCTTACGCTGGCTCACTGGATCTGCCAGAGCTATAGGTGAGTTCTGCTTTGATTTCGCATATTGTGGTTAGGATGTGTGACACCGTGGTTGGCATCACAGAATCCATTGAATACTAAAAAGTGGATGTTAGCTTCCATCCTGCAAGCAAAAAAATTTGAAGTTCATGATCAACCTATCTTCTGTTGAGCTGTTATTAAATGCTTTAATATAGACCCTTCCAATATATTCCTGTACAAGCTAGTTAATTATGTTCTTTATCTTTTCCTCAGTTACCATATAGGAGCAGACCTGCTGAGATCTGATTCTCTGGGTGGTGATTCGGTGTTGAAACATTTATGGAATCACCAGGATGCTATTTTGTGCTGTTCATTGAAGGTACAGATTCCAGTAGAAAACACCTCTTTTTATACTTTGATAGAAAGGTTGTGGAGTTGATATAGTGGTTTAGCATATTGCTCAATTTATGTAGTCTATTTAAATGGTAGTATTTTTTATTAAATCTGGATTTTCATTGGCATTGCAGACAGTGCCAGTTTTCATCTTCGCAAACCAGACAGGGCTTGACATGTTGGAAACAACTCTAGTGGCTTTACAAGACATCACACTTGATAAAATATTCGATGAGTCTGGACGCAAGGCATTGTGTGCTGACTTTGCCAAGTTAATGCAGCAGGTGAATTATAAATGGACAATTTATTTTATTGTAGTGTGCCATCAGGTTGCTTGATATACGTACTCTTGTCCATTCCATAATTTCTTCTTTGGGACTCTGCTTGATAGACATGCATATTTGGTTCTTTTCTTTTGGGACCATACCATAGTTTTGGTTCATAAGTCATATGCTGAACTCAACCTCACCCATCTTTTTACATGGTTTGCTGAATATATACTCCTTGCCTTTAACATTTCTATTATAAACCCATAATGTCTGAATGTTTTACATATTTTGATATCAGGGATTCACTTACTTGCCGGGTGGAATCTGCATGTCGACAATGGGGCGCCATGTTTCATATGAACAAGCGATTGCATGGAAAGTCCTTGCTGCAGATGAGACCACTGTCCATTGCCTAGCCTTTTCTTTCGTAAATTGGTCTTTTGTGTGAACATTTTAGTTGATATTTCCAATCACCCTCCTCATTTCCCATCTTGAATTTGGAATTCGGGAAAAAAGATGCAAAAAAAAAAAGAAAAAAGAAAAGAAAAAAAGAAATGGGCAAAGAAAATGGAAGTTTTGTACTTATTTAAATCCTAGTCCCAGGTTTGCATTATATTAATTCGATTAAATTTTTATAAATGCACCCGAGTTTTTGAGTTATCCATGTGAATTTTTTTCTGGTAGTGAAAGTGTTTACCATTAAAGATTGGTGTTGGAACTTGAAGCAAAAACCGAAATGGGGTAAACGAAGACGTGTCTACTTTTCTATTCAGTCCTCCTTAGCATGCGGTGACTGACAAATTAGCGGTTACAAAAAGCTTTGTTTCCAACTCATGCTGCTGTACATGGCTCGTGATTATGTGTTTTTTTTATTGACTGACTAAACTGGTACGTACGTATATGTATACGTGTCTAGCTACAAGTTACCATCTATATGTGCTACAGTACTGTTTATCTGGCCCCCATCCCCTACCCTTTGTGTGGGTCCTTATGTTGAATCACTGTGGCCTGTAAAAGTTAGCACAGTTTACTCCGTAAAGTGCATTAATTTTGTACTTACTAGGCTTGTCTCTTTAAACTTTAATGTCCTACTTTTTTGAGAATTTTCTTTTCCGCCAAAGCCATTGGATATAGGTGTTTGACAGACTCTGTCTTATTTATAATTCCATCATTTCTCTTTTGTTTGTTTGTTTGAATTTAAAGGTTTTAGTGTTTGTAGTCATGGACTTCTGAGGATTCTGAGAGTACGGTTGTGCGCAATAAGCATGCACGCCTGCTCTATGGGATCAGGGTCGTTGAAATCTCAATGGGATTACTGAGTATTCTCTGCCAAGAAACTGATGTCTCTCGGAAGTGTTTCCATTCCCTTTACAGTTTTTAACCTCCCCATCATCAATTTACTCTGTAGAGGTTATGATGAGAAACTTCGATATCTTGGAATCTCTCACATGTTACATTGTTACCTTTACGCTATGCCTTATACTTGTCTGCCAAACAAATTAAATTTCGGCAATTCTGTTATGTACATACTTTGTGACCACTAGATAATCACTTTCAAATGGACTTGTAACTAGCACATTTTTATTTTCATAACTTCAATTAGTTGTGAAACGAGTCCCCCCTTATAGAGTATTTTAGTATCAGGTTTCTAAAAAAATATTTTATTATACCATTTCAAAAGTTGCTTTATTTATTATATCATATCATTTTATAATATACTTAACATCTTAACTTTTATTTTACCATACAACACATTAAAATAATATAAACAATAATAAAAAAAAAATATCTCACTTCTCTCTCTAATCTTTGTTTCTCTTACTTTCTTTCAACCACTCACCACCACCACTGCTGAGCTTCCCAGTCTCACCACCTACCACCGCTAAGCAACCTAGTCGCACCACCCACTGCAAGAAACAAGAGTTGCACCCATTTTTTAACCACCAACTACTCAACCAAGATTTTTCTATAAAAAAAAAAAAAATTTAGTTAAGAACAAAGCACCAAATCACCCAAAAATAACCCATTGCTGTTGCCACCAATCCAAACATAAGCGACCACACCATAGCAAAAAAGAAACCACACCACCATTGTAAAAAAAAAAATCCACCCCTACCACCAAGAATAAAACCCATAAAACCCACCACCATCTCCACAAACAAAACCCACTACAACCACCACTAAACATCCATGGCCGAACCCACAAAAACCCACTCAAACCCATTGGAAAAACACTCACAAAACACCACAGACAACAGTGAGATCAACCCACTTCCCACGGCTTGATCAACCCACATTCCAGGTTGAAATCAACCCACACCACAAATGGAGCAAAATGAGAGAGATAGAGAGAGAGAGAGCAAACCCACGACTTGCGTGTAGCGGCTTACGGCGGCCTGTGATGGTGGTGGCTTTCAATGGCCTCTCTTAGTGGGTTCGGCCATGGGTGACTTTGGTGATGGTGTTCATGACCATGGGTTTCGGGTTTGAAGAGAAGACAAAGCAACATGAGAGAGAGAAGGAAGAGAGAGAATAAGGACTAAACTAATGAGAGAGAGAGAGAGAGAGAGAGAGAGAGAGAGAGAGAGAAAAAAGAATCACAAATAGAATTGCACTGTAGCTTAATTCTATTAAAAAAAAAAAAACCTAATATTTTATTTACTTACTTTATTAATCTCTCTCTCTCTCTCTCTCTCTCTCTCTCACCGAGTTTTTGGGTTTTTGTTTTTATTTGGGTTTTGGGATATATTATTTTATTGTGTAGAAATATTATTTTAATGTGTTGTATTGTAAAATAAAAATTGGGATGCTGACAATATTGTAAAATGGTATAGTATAATTGATGTCGGAAGCGGTTTTTTGCGCGTAGCCACGTGTCTTTGGAGGTGTGACTTTGCTAGGCCCTGATTTGTTTTGGGGAGTTCAATCCAGAACTTGACATTGGGCCACATAGACCAATGACTTCCGATGTATCTTTAAGCCTACAAAATAGATAAAACCCAAAGTCTTAGAATCATGATAATAGTGGAAATAAATAAATAATACGCTTAGCATGATAGCTTTTATTAAATGGTGAGTTGATGCGTTATTATTATGTATATTAAGTGATATCCAATATTAGAAAATAATTAATTAGGTATCAAATGTCCAACAATAGGATGAGTCCAATAATCCATGTCTAGTTGCCGTTCATGGTTTATGTTCAACATGATAAGGTATGTCCGGCAATGGTCCATGTGCAAATAATATATGTCCAATGGTAGTTCATATCCAAATAATATGTGTGTAACGGTAGTAGATTCATTTATTAATATGTATGTTTATTAATGAAGTATTAATGAGATCATGTTCATTAAATAGTGAGATGATATTAAAATAGTTTGCATCCAGCGGTAAAATGATAATGAATAAAATATATTTAATAATATAAACTTGAAGATAAAATATAATGACTTATTTTCATATTTTACAGCTTTAGCCATAACATCAGTGAACTTAGCATTTCAGCAACTTTAGACTTTACAGCTCCAGCCGTACAACACCAGTGGATTTAACACTTTAGCAGCATGGTGAAGTGAATCCTTTCATTGTGACTTCATATTTGAAAGGGAAAAATGGGTGCAACTGGAGGAGAGTGAGCATGTCTAGCCGTGTGCATCGGTTGGTTAAGTTTGTTCCCTTAATCATGCATTTAAATGATTTTTCTCATGTAATGCCCTTTTAGTTTTTTGTCAAACATGAGTGAGTTCGTGCTTTTCATAAGAATAACTTTAAGTGTTAGAAATGTATGTCTTTAATGAGAATGATTTTAATATGAAGTCTTTGTGCCTTTTAAGAGAAAGACCTTATTATTGATGTTCATATGCCTTCCATGAGAAAGGGCTTTTGTAATGTGTTCTTGGAAGAGTATTTTGATATGTTTTAAGATGTGTAGAGATGGTAAGAAATATATATATTGTAAGATATGGTGTTTGTAATATGTATAGGAATTACATGTAGATACTTTGTTGGACATGGATCTTGTATATGTATACTTTGTGATACATGGAGTTTAAAGATATATGAGAAGTATGTATGGGTCTTTTGTGAGGAATGTATTTGTAAAATATACGGAAGTGTGAGATAGATAATATGAAGGTTAAATATAGTGAATACATGAGATTATTTGTGTTATGGGTTATGTTGCTTTCTAAAAAGTGAGATTTTGTATGAGAAATAAAGAATGAGATGGAGATGTGTTTTGGGCAACAAAAATGATGAAGTTTCAGAATAATGGAGTGTGGGAAGATGGGTAATGGATAATGGTATGTTATAATATGTGTGTTGTGTTGTTATCTATGAAGATGGACTTTGTAAGAGAGATGGGGAAGTGTGAAGAAGTGTATTTTGCAGCAAAATGAGTGAAGTTTCTACATAAGAGGGTGAGAGAGGGATGGATCGGTCTCCCCTTAGTGTGTAGCTTGGTCCTCTTTATATAGAGCCAAGCTATGTAACTAGATCAGAACTTAGTTGAAGGAAAAATAGAAAATAAGGAAATGTCCTTGACAAGGTAAGTGGTTCCATTAGTGGGACTTTGTTTTTTAGCCAAAAGAAGAAAGTTAGAGATTTTAAGGCTGTTGTTATAGCTTTAACAACTGACAATCACAGCTGTCACAGCTGAATGATATCATTCAAATGACATCTTGCTTGAATGAAATAATATTTGGCATTAAAGTCATGGTTTGGCTAAAAATGGCAAGATAATCTTCATGGGATCCTCTTATTTCTTTGGATATGATAGTCAGCTGCTAGAATTAGGTATTAATAGGCAAATAACATCATTTGAGGACATGTGTCAACTTGCTGGAGCTGTTTTTGCATAAGCTGTTTCTACTTCTGCAGAAGCCATATTTTGCTTCTGTTGGAGCTGTTTGTTGCTTCTGCTGGAGCTATTTCAGCAAAACAGCTTATGCCGAAGCTGTTTGTAGCTTTCACTGGAGCTGTTGTTGGTATTTTCGGCTAAGTTTCCTCTCTTGAAAAAAATTATATGTTTAGTCCATATATAATTTTGGTAAATAATAGACTAGTTGGTTGATATTTGATGAAGTCTTAGAGATGTAAATATGGTCTTTTTGTATTTTAACCAAATCTTGGAGAGTAAANTATTAATAAAAAAAGGAAGACACAATAAAAGAACATTATTTAAAGATACAATCTTGCTACAGTAAGCTCTTAGAGCATTCGCATCAAAGGTGTTAAAAATGTAAATGTTATTTTTTAGCATTTTTAATACCTCAAATCATAAAAACATAACTACAATAAGAGCATTCACATTGGGAATGACATATGCCATATGTAGGGAAAATTTAGTATAAAAGCCCAAAACCCCCACACATCCAGATTTGTAAAAACCAGCTATTGTAAAAAAAATTTGCAATAGTGCTACAATGCAATTTTAAAGGTAGAATTGCACTGTAGCTTAATTCTATTAAAAAAAAAAAAACCTAATATTTTATTTACTTACTTTATTAACTCTCTCTCTCTCTCTCTCTCTCTCTCTCTCACCGAGTTTTTGGGTTTTTGTTTTTATTTGGGTTTTGGGATATATTATTTTATTGTGTAGAAATATTATTTTAATGTGTTGTATTGTAAAATAAAAATTGGGATGCTGACAATATTGTAAAATGGTATAGTATAATTGATGTCGGAAGCGGTTTTTTGCGCGTAGCCACGTGTCTTTGGAGGTGTGACTTTGCTAGGCCCTGATTTGTTTTGGGGAGTTCAATCCAGAACTTGAATTGGGCCACATAGACCAATGACTTCCGATGTATCTTTAAGCCTACAAAATAGATAAAACCCAAAGTCTTAGAATCATGATAATAGTGGAAATAAATAAATAATACGCTTAGCATGATAGCTTTTATTAAATGGTGAGTTGATGCGTTATTATTATGTATATTAAGTGATATCCAATATTAGAAAATAATTAATTAGGTATCAAATGTCCAACAATAGGATGAGTCCAATAATCCATGTCTAGTTGCCGTTCATGGTTTATGTTCAACATGATAAGGTATGTCCGGCAATGGTCCATGTGCAAATAATATATGTCCAATGGTAGTTCATATCCAAATAATATGTGTGTAACGGTAGTAGATTCATTTATTAATATGTATGTTTATTAATGAAGTATTAATGAGATCATGTTCATTAAATAGTGAGATGATATTAAAATAGTTTGCATCCAGCGGTAAAATGATAATGAATAAAATATATTTAATAATATAAACTTGAAGATAAAATATAATGACTTATTTTCATATTTTACAGCTTTAGCCATAACATCAGTGAACTTAGCATTTCAGCAACTTTTAGACTTTACAGCTCCAGCCGTACAACACCAGTGGATTTAACACTTTAGCAGCATGGTGAGTGAATCCTTTCATTGTGACTTCATATTTGAAAGGGAAAAATGGGTGCAACTGGAGGAGAGTGAGCATGTCTAGCCGTGTGCATCGGTTGGTTAAGTTTGTTCCCTTAATCATGCATTTAAATGATTTTTCTCATGTAATGCCCTTTTAGTTTTTTGTCAAACATGAGTGAGTTCGTGCTTTTCATAAGAATAACTTTAAGTGTTAGAAATGTATGTCTTTAATGAGAATGATTTTAATATGAAGTCTTTGTGCCTTTTAAGAGAAAGACCTTATTATTGATGTTCATATGCCTTCCATGAGAAAGGGCTTTTGTAATGTGTTCTTGGAAGAGTATTTTGATATGTTTTAAGATGTGTAGAGATGGTAAGAAATATATATATTGTAAGATATGGTGTTTGTAATATGTATAGGAATTACATGTAGATACTTTGTTGGACATGGATCTTGTATATGTATACTTTGTGATACATGGAGTTTAAAGATATATGAGAAGTATGTATGGGTCTTTTGTGAGGAATGTATTTGTAAAATATACGGAAGTGTGAGATAGATAATATGAAGGTTAAATATAGTGAATACATGAGATTATTTGTGTTATGGGTTATGTTGCTTTCTAAAAAGTGAGATTTTGTATGAGAAATAAAGAATGAGATGGAGATGTGTTTTGGGCAACAAAAATGATGAAGTTTCAGAATAATGGAGTGTGGAAAGATGGGTAATGGATAATGGTATGTTATAATATGTGTGTTGTGTTGTTATCTATGAAGATGGACTTTGTAAGAGAGATGGGGAAGTGTGAAGAAGTGTATTTTGCAGCAAAATGAGTGAAGTTTCTACATAAGAGGGTGAGAGAGGGATGGATCGGTCTCCCCTTAGTGTGTAGCTTGGTCCTCTTTATATAGAGCCAAGCTATGTAACTAGATCAGAACTTAGTTGAAGGAAAAATAGAAAATAAGGAAATGTCCTTGACAAGGTAAGTGGTTCCATTAGTGGGACTTTGTTTTTTAGCCAAAAGAAGAAAGTTAGAGATTTTAAGGCTGTTGTTATAGCTTTAACAACTGACAATCACAGCTGTCACAGCTGAATGATATCATTCAAATGACATCTTGCTTGAATGAAATAATATTTGGCATTAAAGTCATGGTTTGGCTAAAAATGGCAAGATAATCTTCATGGGATCCTCTTATTTCTTTGGATATGATAGTCAGCTGCTAGAATTAGGTATTAATAGGCAAATAACATCATTTGAGGACATGTGTCAACTTGCTGGAGCTGTTTTTGCATAAGCTGTTTCTACTTCTGCAGAAGCCATATTTTGCTTCTGTTGGAGCTGTTTGTTGCTTCTGCTGGAGCTATTTCAGCAAAACAGCTTATGCCGAAGCTGTTTGTAGCTTTCACTGGAGCTGTTGTTGGTATTTTCGGCTAAGTTTCCTCTCTTGAAAAAAATTATATGTTTAGTCCATATATAATTTTGGTAAATAATAGACTAGTTGGTTGATATTTGATGAAGTCTTAGAGTATTTTAACCAAATCTTGGAGAGTAAAGAGAGCATTTAATGCTAGATATGAGATACTAATATATATTTAGCCATGTGCTTGGAATTTATATGATATAAGAGGCTTATCAAATGTACTTATTGCATACTGACACGTCAGAGTTCAGGGAATTGGGGAAGATATGTCAAACAACATGCTTTTCTTTATCAACTTTGGACGACTGGAGTTTTACTGAACATACTTCTTGGCTCTCCAAACCACGACTCCCAAAATTCCCTCGATGAGACTCATGAGCTTGGATTATGAGCAAAAAATGAGATGATGTGCTATGAGCTTGAACCATGGGCTTTGACGCATTTTTTGTGTAAATATAGGCTCTTTTGGGCTTTAGAAGAGATTTTCCCAAAATCCATGATAGTGTTGACATGGTGTGGGTCGTCAATGAAATGAAGCCATGTGGTGTGAAAAATTTGTCCTCAACAATTGATAAAGTAGTTGTGGGTACCATAGGAGTGCTTCACACGTCCTAGGCTTGCTAGGCGTGCTTGGCATTCACCTAGGCATGCTTGGCAACCACCTAGGCCGTTCTCAGATGGCCTTGCATTCACCTCGGCATGCTTTGCATTCACCTCGGATGGTGTTCTAAGAGTCCCACATCGAAGGAAAACCCCCCCACTTGCTGCCTTATAAGCTTTGAAGCGAAAGAAGTAGTGTACCATTAGTTTATAGTTATTCGAATAACTAAACTAATGGTACACTACTTCCTTCGCTTCAAAGTTTATAAGGCAGCAAGTGGGGGGATTTTCTTTCGATGTGGGACTCCTAGGACACCATCCGAGGTGAATGCAAAGCATGCCGAGGTGAATGCAAGGCCATCCGAGGACGGCCTAGGTGGTTGCTAAGCATGCCTAGGTGAATTCCAAGCACGCCTAGCAGGCCTAGGACGTGTGAAGCACTCCTATGGTACCCACAGTAGTTTTTTGGGATGGTAAAATAGGATGAGATAAAATTTTAGGATGTGAATGCTCTAAAGATGTTAAATGCTAATATTTTAGCATTCAGCTACAATGAGCTGTCATTGATAACGGCTCACTGTAGCTGGATTGTAAACATTTTTTTTTTAATTCCTCACAGGTCTGATCTCTCTCACTATTCTCTTCTTTCTTTTTCTCTCACTGGTCTTACTTCTTCTCTCTTTTCTTCTTTCATAGGCATCAACAACTGAAAAATCACAGTGGTAGTGGTGGTGTTGAAGTTTTATGGTTTTTTTTTTTTTGGAGGTAACGTATGATTCTAATGGTGGTTGCCACGGTGGTGATGTGGGTTTGATTTGGTGGGTCTCGAAGCTAATGGGTCTTGGTTGTTTTGTATCGATGGTGCCTCAACGACGGTTTTGATGGGTCTCGGTGGTGTTGTTGATGGGTTTGGTGGCACAGTGGGTTGTTGATGGGTTTTGATGGGTCTTGGTTGCTCGGTTGTTGGGTTGCTTGATTGGTCTCGATGGTGTTTCTTAGCGGAAGTGGGTGGCTCAGCTCGTGGGTCTCGTAGTGGGTTTGGGTTTGTGATTTTGGTAGTTTGTTTTTCTTTTACTTTTTCTTTTTCCGGTTGTTGGTGGTGATGAGGTTGTGGGTTTAGGTTTTGTGACTTTGGTGGTTGGGGATTGTGGTGGCTGTCGGTTAGTGGTTTTTTTTTTTTTTTTGGTGGTGGTGGCTACTAGTGACTAGTCGTGGGTGTGGCCGTGATTATGGTTTGCTTGGATTGAGAAAAAAGTGGTAGAAAGAGAGAGACACTGATAAGAATAGAGAGAGAAAGAAATATAGTGAGAGAATAAAAAAATATATTTAAATGAAGTTGTAAAAAAAATAAACCTTTGATGTTTGGTATATTGTAAAATGAGGTGTTAAAATTGTTAAAGTAATGTTTTGAAATGTTAAATGATAAAAATTTTGACTCTCTTGATAGGAATGCTCTTACTTGTAACTTGTAAGAGCATCAGCATCCCGAAATTCCAATTCTACTCTATTTTACCATCTTAAAAAGCTACTTTATCATTATATCATACCATTTTACAATACATCCAGTATCCCAACTTTTATTTTCATATTCTACTCATTAAAATAATATATCTACACAATAAAATATATTTTTCTCTTTTTATTTTTTTCCAATTTTTCCTCCACCTTCCCTTAACCTCTATCACAGCGCCTCCACTGCTCAGTCACTACCACCGCGCCTCCACCACACCACCATTGCCCACTGCCCACTGCCCACCAAAATCCCATAGGAACAAAAACCCATATTAAAAGAAAAAAAAAACCACACTTTGACCCACGCTGACCAAAATGCAGAACCCAAACCTCACCGACCAAAACGCAGAACCCAGACCTCGCCGACCAAGCACAACCCAAACCTCACCGACGAAGCACGACACAGCAACCCACGGTCAAGCACAGCAACCCACCCTCTCCGATTCAAACCTTGGTCAAACCCATTGAAGCCATCTCCAGCAAACTCAGCCCACCGATCCACGCCAATCCAAACACACCATCAATCGATCCCAACCCACCACCATGCCCAGATCAAACCGCGAACCCAACCCAACTCCGGTGCAAGCCTTGAACGAGAAAGAGAGATGTGAGATGAGAGAAAGAGTGAGGACTGAGAGAAAGAGGGACTTTGCAGGGAGTGGGAGACGGAGAGACAGAGTGGGAGTGAGGGAGAGAGGACTGAAGGAGAGAGAGAACTGATGGAATAAAAAACTAATATTTAGCTTTAGAATTGTGCTACAATGCAATTCTAAAGATAGAATTGCACTGTAGCAGTATTGTAAAAATTTGCAATACTTGGGTTTTGCATTCCTAGATGCTGAGCACTTTGAGGCTTGAAATACCAAACCCAAATAAGTAATAGAGAAGTGAGACAAGAGAGAGATAGGAAGTGAGCACAGACTGGAGCACAATCAAACCAAAAAATGTTTTTATGTTTGCTTCTAGACTTAAAAAAAATATTTTAATAAAATGGTAAAATAATAGAGTTATGGGATACTTGAGGTATTGTAAAATGATATGGTATAATGATAAAGTGGCTTTTTGGGATGGTAAAATAGAGTAGAATTGGAATTTTAAGATGCTAAATACTCTAAGAGGTTACTGTAGCAAGATTGTAAAAAATTTTACAATTGGAAGTCCGGATAATGCATACTTTCTGTGCTTTGATGCTAAATATAGTAATTTATGAGTTTTAGAAGGCCGGGTACTGATGCTCTTAGACTTGTTCAAATTTCGTGTATGTGCCCTATTAAAAAGGTGGTGGAATTGTGTTTCTAGCATTGCTAAAATATATGGATACACCTTGTTGAATGATTGAATCAACATCAATGTCAGAAGCAGAAACAGATCCTACAATTTCCCTCTATAAATATCTATTAGGCATCTTTGACCATGGTTTTAAAAATCCGACCGAATCAATTGGTTGGATCGGGTTAATTGTCTACTGTCCGAGTTGGTTTGGTTTTTATAACCGGAAAAAGCAATTTAAGGGATGGAAATGTTCGATGGTAGTCAAACTTGTTGATCCCAGAAATTTTTCACAGGTCAAACGATTCCTACAGATTTTGGCTGTCGATAGTCACTCATCTTGATTTGTGTCGTTGCTGCTTGTTTCGTTGATCCATGTTGGAGCTCCTCACCAAGTCCATGGTATTTCTGGCTACCGGCATTGCTACCACATGCAATGCCACATGGAGACAGACCAGGGGTAAGTGGTCTATCGGACAATGGTGAAGCACCGAAGTGAGCTTGTTTGACAATTTTGGTTCAGTATTGGTGGAGCACCAAAATGAGTCGTCCCAAAAGTTTTGGTTCAATAAGCTTATCTTTATGTTCTTAATTTTTTTTTCAAAAGACCCTTTTAATCTTGTACTGGTCTGAAATATATGTACCTGTTAGGCTTGTGGAAATGGTTAGCATAAACTGAATAGTCTGATATTTACATCAATATTTTTCTAGGGGTTTAAAGTACATACCATTTGGACTTGTGCAAATTTGATCACTTTGTTATGGACATCTTGAGTAAATTAACTTTGAGCTCCTGAAGATTTGAACCCAGAACATTGACCTTAACAAACCTTTGCCACTGAGTCACTCACCTAAATGGTCTGTCCTTAGTTTAAAAAAAATACCTATACCTGATAGTAAAATGTCTATGCTTTATAGTTGGGATGTTTCACAAGGGAGAGAGTGTGTGACATGAGAAGAGATTAATGAACTTTACAACAAAGTGAAGATCCATTTTTAACCACTTTCGTAAAAGGATTAACAAAAGTTGTACATTAAAATCTACTTTCTATTATGATGTCCACTCAAATTTTGAATAACATGTTACTTATGCATGACATACTCTTTAGACTGTTGGATTACATGTGTGAGTGAAGTCTCATATTAAATAAAAATGAGAAGAATGAATAGTTAATATAACATAATTGAGCACATATCCATTGACATTAAGCCTTTTGGGTTAAAGTTTGTCTCTATATATTATATTAATTACTTAAGGAAGCTCCCCAATGTGTTTATCTCCCCAACAAGTGGTATCAAAGCCCATGGTGGTGAGGTGCTCATGATCACTACCCAGCGGGGACAAAAAAAGCCTAAATGGCCCACACACACACACACACACAAAAAGCCCTACAAATGAATATTGCTAATGGTGCTAAATAATGGTGTGATGCGAGGTTCCCATAGATGTGCGTGCGAGGTTGACATGTGATTCCCATGGATGGCATACGAGAGACCCATGGATGATGTGTTGATGAAGTGAAAAACCCATTAGGCAAGGGGGAGTGAGTAGGACTTGTTCATGGCCCACAAAGAGACAGACTCACACTTGAGAAAGAACGTGAGAGAGAGATTATTGAGTTACACGTGTGAGTGAAGTCCCGCATTGAATAAAAATGAGAAGAATGAATGGTTAATATAACGTAATTGAGCACATATCCATTGAGCTTAAGCTTTTTGAGTTAAAGTATGTCTCTATATGTTATATTAATTACTCAAGGAAGCTCTCCAAGGTATTTATCCTCCCGACATAGACAACATCCATAAAATGTCACAATTAGGCCACTAACTTCTTGTACTTGACGGTGCACACAAAAGCTATGCTCTCCTTTATTTGTTGGTGATTTGTGAGATAAGGAATAATTAATTAAGCCTATGTCTGAATCCTCTATGCAAAATGCATTTCACAAATTTTCTACAAGGTGAAATGTGTGAAATTTTCTACAAGGTGAAATGCATGTTGCCACTGGTTATCCTGAAATGCATTTTCAAAAGTATGTATTTTGTATAGCTCATTTTCTAAAGTAAAAATGAGAATCCACAAATTTGAGTCTCATTTTGCATGCTCGTTTTGATTTTCACTATAGGCGAAAATGCACTTTTCGTCCCTACATTTTGGGTCAATTTTTATTTTGGTCCCTAAATTGATTTCTTTGCAAATTTCATCCCTAAAATTTGAAAATCGTTTTTAAAATGGTCCCTGCCGTGAACCAACAAACGGAACCCTCCTACGTGGCAGACAGAGTGCCCTTATTGCTGACGTGTCGCTGACGTGGCCATTAAAATATTGTTAAAAATCATTATTTGGCATTTTTAAATACACATCAACATTTTAATTAATAAAAAAAAGCCCAGAAAATAAAAAGCTAGGTCAGAATATAAATAAAAAATTTAAAATAAACATTAATCTAATTAAATTATTTTTCTTTTTACTTTTCAATTTTTTTTTTTTGCTTTTCATTCTAATTAAATTAGTTTTCATATATTAATTGTTTAAAACATTTTTTTCATGAGAGAATTTTCGGAATATTTTCTTCCCCAAATCTGTTCTTCTTCTTCCTCTCTCTTCACACAGACTCTCTCTCTTCCTTCCACCCAGAGCCCCTCCAGGAACAACCACTTTAGGAATTTGTTGATTCTCACTCTCCCTCTCTTTGATCTTTCTCTCTTCTAACCAATTGATTGCTCTGGAATGGGATTGGTCTAAATCGGGTTCTCAAGCTCAACCATGGAGCTTTTATGGATGAGTGAAGGCGGTGGGATCAGTTTGGATGGTGGGTTGGTTGGATTTGTTGGTTATGTATTGGTTGGTGGTGGCTATTGTGTGTTGTTATGAAGCCCCAGATCTGTGGTGGTTGTGGATTGGTTTGAATTCTTGGGTTGCAATCGGTTGGTGGAGGGTGTTGTGAAACACAGATCAGTTGTTGGTGGGTGTTGTGAAACACAGGTAGGTGGTTGGTAGTTGGGTGAATCACGGAAGCGAGAGAATTAGAGAGAAAGGTGTTGATGAACGACGGCTTGTATTGCTTTGGTTGTTGTCACGGCATGGCTGGTGGCGGTCGGGTTCTGGGTTTGTGTTCATTATCTGGGTTTTTGATGTGTGTTCACTTTTTGGGTTTATGTTCATAGAGGGATGGAGAGTTTAATAACATTGGGATTTTGGTTGCAACGTTTGTTGTCAATTTTTTTTTTTCTGGTCAATCTGGGTTTTTGCTATCATCTCAGGCTAAGATTTTGATACCGCTGGGTTTGTGTTTGTGTTTGATCTTTGTTTCTTTCTTTTTCTTTTTTTTTTCGTTTTTGTTGTTGAGATCTGAGTTTGAGTTATTGGTTGTTGGGTTTGTGTTCTTGTAATCTGGGTTGAGTTCTTCCTTGCTGGGTTTGATTGGGAAGAACACGAAGAACAAGTGTAATGTTCTTATGAAATGAAAATTAATAATAATAAGTAATATTTTTTTAATTAAATTAGATTTAAGGTTTTTTTTTTTAAATTTTAATTTCTTTTTTATATAAATTTTCTAACGTGGATTGAGTAAAAAAATTAAAATGCTGATCTGTATTTAAAAATGCAAAATAATGATTTTTAACAATATTTTAATGGCCACATCAGCGACACGTCAGCAATAAGGGCACTCCGTCTGCCACGTAGGAGGGTTCCGTCTGTTGGTTCACGGTAGGGACCATTTTAAAAACGATTTTCAAATTTTAGGGATGAAATTTGCAAAGAAATCAATTTAGGGACCAAAATAAAAATTGACTCAAAATATAGGGACGGAAAGTGTATTTTCGCCTTCACTATATTGTGCAAGCCTAGCAAATTCTTCGATAAACTCACCCAACACCTCTCTCTCCTCCAGGGAGTGCTTTAAGGCGCGATCCATTAATGTAATTACATTTGCTTTGTGAATGGATCTCATGGAAGTTGCCTAATGTGTGCCCATTCTAAACATGGGCTTTAGAATACACCACTAACTCAAAGGTTAGGATAGAAAAAGGAGTCGTCACTTGTTTGTAAGTCTAAGAACCAAATTTGACACCTATCCAAAAGTCCAACTAAATCAAAGCTTAGGTCTGAAATTGGACTATGAGCTTAGAAATGTGTTATACACCCAAAGTTGGCATGATCGAATAGATCAACTTCAACTAAAGATACTAGTCCATGTTTAATTAAGGAAAACATTAAGGTGGAACACTACCAAATCATACAATTAATGCACAGGCTAACATAGATGCACATCACATCATAAAAGGAAAAATTTTGAAATTTTATGATAAGAAAAATAGTAATCAAGTCAAAGCAATAATATGTACACGTACTTATCAAACTTGTTATAGAAGAATAATTTGTTTACATATGATTTCGCCTTTGGTGTCCAAAGCTTCTCCCCTTGCTATGCTTCCTCTATAGCAACATCGCTACTCCATGGCGACACTCGTACTTCCCTAAACTAATACTCTCTATGTGTGCATGTTAAATCGTTTCTTCCACTTTGGCAAATATATTGCTTTATAAATAATTGATTAAAAATTGATGAGAGCTGTAAATGAGCTAGTCAATGTCGCTCATCTATAAGGCTTTTAGTGTGAGCGGTTTTTTTTTTTTTTTTTTTTTTTTTTTTTTTTTTCTTATATGGGTTTCACTGTGGAATGTTCGATGCAATTTACAATTTGAGAACTACTTGCGTTGTAAATGGTGAGTTATTTTAGGAATTAAAAATAATGGGAGCGGTTTAGCAATTAGCACCTTCTTTTTCTTAGCAAGTGCCTTAGTTGTTTTAATCTTTCTTAAATAGTAAAATACTATTTGATGGATTCAAATAAGCTTTGTAATAATTAATTATAGTTTTTGTTTTAGATGTAACTGGTAATTGCTTTTCCATTTAGAGCAATTAGGCTATTTTTGTGGTTTTTAATTTAAGTATTTCCAGGTCTCCAGCGCATGTCCATGAAGATAGTGGAGTAAATTGTTGATAAGCAGTATATTGAAATTGAAGCTAAATTTGTTAATAAGCGATGCTTAATGTTATCTGTTAGTGTGTCTTTCCTAGGTTCCTTTCTTTAACAGTCAAGTTCTATAGGAGAAGCAATTTTGCAACTACTGAAATCCCATCATGAAGGGTTTGTTTCAAGTTTTAGGATACATATATCACGATGTTACGATTTAAGTGTCCCACATAGCTTAGGTGCATGCTTAACCATGTGTATATAAGTTCTTCGGCACCCTCCCCTTGCAAGCCGATTTTCAATGGTGATTTCTATCGAGTAATTGGATTAAATGAGTTGCAATGTGTTGCATCATGATGAATGGGGGATATAACTAGATTAGTGAACACAGCAATTATAGGGTTGAAATTTATTTGGATCTCCAGCAATTGCAGACATGGAGTGGAGGGTGAGACAATGTATCAGTTAAATTATGAATTACTTGATGCCATTTACCATATGCACAACCAATCATTTTTTTAATCTTTAATATTACTCATTCTCGTCTATTACTTTTTAAGTAATAAATCCCAAATGAATGTTTACCACTTCACCATTGTGATCACTATAACCTTGAGTATATAAAGAACATCCCAGCCTGATATACATCGTATATACTAATATACACATGATGAAACACAACCAACTTTGAGTACTTTGGATATCACAAAACACAACAGGAAAGAAAGATCAAACCAACAAAGTCTATGGCTCACATGATATCCCAAATGGCCTCTATCTTCTTTCGCTTTCTTTTAGTTCATCGGGATGCCAATGACCAGAAGTTCAGTAGGAAAGATGGCAATGCAATGAACCAACTAATGAAAGCCATTCCCGTGGCCGTTTCAAATTCTATACAGTGGTTTTGTCCACAGACACCAAGGTCATTGTCAATAAGGACAGTGATGCCAGCAGATGCACAGGCTGCAGCAAAAGTGAGAGTGGATGTAATCTGCAACCAAAAAAGACATGGCTGTGATTTAAGATACATAGTGGCAAAATCATACTTACATAAGCTTCTAACTTAGCATGCATAATTAGGACAACTGCACGAAGAAAACCTAAGGTTTATCACTATCTGCAGCAGAAAAAGACACGATGAAGACATAAGATACATAGTTTCAAAATCAAATTTACATAAGTTTCTAACTTAGTATGCATAATTAGGATAATTGCCAAAAGAAAACCTAAGGTTTACTGCTAGTATTTTAAACATAAGTCACAACAATCATTTTCATTTCAAGTCAATTTGAACTCAACTCCAGTTTGCTTGTAGTAATCAGTGAATATTGGGAGTTCCCTACTAGTTCTGAGCCAACTTGGACTCCCTACAGTATTCACTGGGGAATAAATAAAATCATCTATAAATAGGTTCTTCATTGCATAGGATAGCTATGCAATGCATAGTTACTCTTGAAAACTAACTATGGAGAATGAAAAATATTCTTGTTCATTAATGAATGAATGATTAGATCATTTCAGGCTAGCCAAGTAGTTCGCAAATGACAGAAGAGTTCAATGCTGCTTATGAATGTTAATGATGGCATAACAGTAAATATGAAATTTGTGCGGTGAATTAAATGGAAAATGTGATAATAAGACAACCAGGGGGGCAGGAAATCATAAATCCAGTGATTACCTGGAACCAACACAAAACAAGTGACATTATCACTTATCCTGAAAAAACAAAAAACACACACACACATGCGGAAAGTGCAAGTGGTGCCAACATGTGCTAGAAGTTATCCAGTCTTTTGCTAGAATCACATGTGATTTTCTTACCCCATCACCAATAGTAAACAAACTGACAATTCGATAATTCTGCAACGAACGCCTCACTAAAAGGGCATAGATGTCAATGATAGCTAATGAAAGGCTCCAGAAACTCTGCAAGCCAGCAGCCGCAACAAGGTAGCTGGAAATCAAAATTAGAAAAACTTGAGGATATGGAATAGTAAATAGCTGGACTACCATTAGATAGGAAACAACAAATTAAAAATAGTCAAGCTTATAAGAGCATTCCCATTGGCTTCTTTAAAAATATATGCATTTTGCATCACCAAAAAACATTTTATTTATTTTACATTACCGTTTTAATAACACACCCCACATCCCATTCTTTATTTTCCAATTCATCCCATTAAAAAAAAAAAGAAAAAAAAGAAAAAAAGCACCAATGCAGCCAAGAGAGAGAATATGATTTTGTCGAATGAAATATTGGATGCACCAAGCTACAGTATTCTTTATTTTTACTGTAGCAACATGTATTGTTTGCTACAGTAATAGATGAGCTGCTGGAGTGTGTTTTAAGGGTTTTGTTTGCTTGCATTACCCAATGGAATGCTCTAAGAATTCAAAAACAGCGACACGAAATAAATTTAAAAAATCTTACGGATATATATTCAACATAAAAGTACAAGAAAAAGCATATACATAAATAGTCAGTTGCAGAAGTGTATCTAGGTGCTAGGTGCCAGATCTGTCTACTCACCAAATCTTAGATTATATCATGTTGAATAACTGAATATTGGATTTTTTTTCCCATCCTCCCAACCCTTGCATGGCTTCCCCAACATTGTGATGTAGAACCAAACCAAAATGGATGCAATAACAAAATTGAAGAACAGAAAAATAAAAAATAGATAACTTAGGAGTCAGCACCTAAGCTTTCTTGGAATCAGACTAACCAAGAGAGAACAAGCCTAAGAGTCAGCACCAGACATTCTAAAAAATTCCAAAAGAAACTTTATTAACCAAGCAAACTTATCTCCATAGGAGAACAATAGCACCCTTATATAGGCTACTAAAACTAAACCCTAATTCTTGTTGACTTAGGAAAGCCAATTATTCACATTCCACAAAAATTTGGGAATGAGGCTTGGTTGTTGTTGTTGTTATTGTTCCCACATCACATTGATACTTAATAATTTCACAGACCTCATATTAGTGAAAGCCCTTTTAGCCTGCCAATATCACATTTCCGCAATCATTATATCCAAGTTTGTAAAGGGAAAAAGATCATCAAGCTAACACTTCTGTTGTCAATGCATTTAATTAATACACTTCAAGCTAAAAAGCAAGCATGATACAGGGAGGAGATTTCTATTAAGAAGTTTTGCAAACTAACAAGAACCCACAGGTACAACAGACATTAGCATCAGTTTTAACATCAGTCAACCAAACCACATCACATTCTAGAATATGATAAATTCATAATCTAAAACTTATGAAAGAGAAGAGTACGAGGGAGGAGAATGCTAAGACTATGGGTACATCAAACTTCAAGTCTTTACAATGATCAAGCAAATCTACAAGGGTGGAAGCAGAAAAAGTAGCCTAAAGCTAGCATCCACTTATGCAAAGATTTGAAAAGCAGCAGTTTCAGATCTGAAATAGTCTGTTAACATCCCTCAAAGTTGTGGCTTGTGACTATTCCTATCCCACAAAAAAAGCAAAGCGTTTTACAAAACTGATGAAAAGCTAAAGCACACTTGGGTTAACAAATGAGATTGAGGTAGCTTCTATCTTTTAAAAGCTTAAGCGCCCCTCTAAAAGCCCCACCAAGCATAGCCTAAAACCAGTGGAAATGCTTAATAAATTATAAACATCTCCCCCATCATCCACAAGCCAGCTCCTAGGGAATAACAGAAACAACATCTGCTTGGCGGTGAAAGATGAGAAAACTTGGGCAATGGTATCACCCCACAATAACCTTTAAAATGCAAATGTCCCTTTCCTATAAGGGATCCCACTTGCGGGAATCCCATCATTCAGAAAAAAAAAAAAAAAAAAAAAAAAAAAAATCACCAAAAACCCTTTAGGAGCTCTTTAATTCTCCAAACTGTATCTCCAAACATGTAGATCATCTCAGCCAAGGCATCCTATTTTAAAAGTGTAACCTACAGCCCTGTCTATATTGTAGATTTTCACAACCATGTTTTGAGCTTGACAAACACTTAACTTTCTATGTACCTATGTTTGAGGGATGGATGGATGCTAATTCACATTGACTTACAAAGTTAATGTCCAGAATGAGCCCCAAATGATCTGAGTGAGCTTAACTCTTGCATTTTCCTACCCATAGAGATTGACAGGAAACCAATTTATGAACTCCCTGACAATACTAATAACAGTTACAACAACAGCAACAAAGGCCAAGTCCTAAATTTGTTAGGGTTGACTATGGATCCTCAACAAATTAGTCAAAGTCACTTGTATTCTTTTCCTCCATTTTATTCTATCTGAAGTCATAGTCTAGACAGTACTTAGGCGAACCTAAATTGAAATTAAATTCAAATTTGATGTACCAATGACATAACTGTAATCGGATATTACTCAGGGTCACCTGTATTCCTTTCCTCAATTCTATTCTATCCAAAGTCATAATCCTGACAATATACTTTGTTGAGCCTAAATTGAAATCAGATTAAAAATCAATGTACCAATAACAAATCTGTAATCAGATATCTCCAAAAACCCAAAGTGGGCTACATGTTGTATACGGTATGATCAAAATTATTCATCCAAACATGCTTTCCAGATCCAAAATTCATAAACTGTTTTGTAACAAAAACAAGTGATATGAACAATAATAAAGAAAAAAAAAAAAAGAAGCGAAAATCAAATGTATAAATTAAAGGTTTAGCTAAAGGAAGTGTAGTTGTTGTTATACCTGAAGGCAGTGACAGAAGGGAAGTCACTGGTGGTAGCCATGACACAAACAGCCGCAGCCGCGAAGAGAAACTGGCACGCGCGCAAGGCTAGACCACCAGGCGTGCCTGGCATACCCTGTACATCCTTCATCCTCAGCCTCGGAGGGTTGCCACCACCGCCACCATCACCGCCGCCACCACCACCAGCGTCCGTTATAGGAAACTCCTCCACCGGGTGAACCGTCGCGTGGCTCACATTCATTTCCCCACCACCACAACAACAACAACAGCAACCTCAACAGCCTCTCTCAATTTCATCAACACCACCACCCGACGATCTAAGTTTTTTTTTTTTTTGGAATTGAAAGAGTTAAAGACTGTAAGCCCTAAATCGAATGTTTGAGAAAAATAGGGTTCTGAGTGAGATTATCAGATTAATGTTGTTGTTGGTGGTGGTGTTGGTGTTATTATTGTTGTGTTAAGGATGATAGAGGTTGCGAATGACATTGGTTTTTGTCGAAACGACTGACGAGAGCTTTAGCGGTAGGGTCAACTGATTTTCGTGTAATGTTGTTCTGTGTTGTAAAAGTTAGTTAATTGTCGCCGTAAATAAAAAAAAAAGGATAATTACAATTTGCCCACCTGTGGTTTGACTCGATTTCTATGTGCCTACCTGTGGTTCAAAGTTTGACACTTTGTCCACTTGAGGTTAGGTCCGTTACTCCTCCGTAACCCACCTTCAGTGCAGACGTTACTCTAACACATTTTTTATCAAAAACAAAACTCAAAACAGATCAAACACTCCTTTTTCTCCTAGAATTAAATAGTTTTAGGCTTATGTGACTGAAACTATTCCGAATCCAAATCCAACGAATTCCTTAAATTTCAAGGCATAAATAATTAAATACATAACCTTTATTCTATAATCCTTATTAGAGTTTTTGAAATTATATAAAATAAAAGTTGCTAAAAGGTTAGCAAAATATATAATATATATATATATAAAATCCTTCTGTACTCTCTCTCTCCAATCCTTCAATCTCTCTTTCTCTCTACGCTTTTCTGATCTCCTCCATCTTTGACGATCCAGACCCATAGCTGAGCTCCACCCCACACCGATGATCAAAATAAAATCACCAACCTAGGGCCGCTGTCACACCACCAAACCCACGGGCCATAGCTGATCTACCATGGCAGGGGCGGTGAACTGACAGAGGAGGACAAGGGGTGTCTGGAGGCAGCTGATCCATCATGGGTATGGATTTGGTTTAGAAACGTGATCTTGAGGGAGGCGAAGTCCACCGATCCAGCGTCGTTGCCGAGCCCTAGCTCCGCCAAGTCACACCCCTCTTGGAAGTCGACCTCCATCCCCTCCGAATCCAAGCCATCGCCAGCTATGGTGGCCAAATTGAAGAGTACATTGCCGCCGAGGCCACCTCCTTCAAATTCTCACAAAACGAAGCTCAGCATTGAAAGTCATGGGCTCGATGTAGGAAATTGTTGATCNCACCACCACCCGACGTTCTAAGTTTTTTTTTTTTTTGGAATTGAAAGAGTTAAAGACTGTAAGCCCTAAATCGAATGTTTGAGAAAAATAGGGTTCTGAGTGAGATTATCAGATTAATGTTGTTGTTGGTGGTGTGTTGGTGTTATTATTGTTGTGTTAAGGATGATAGAGGTTGCGAATGACATTGGTTTTTGTCGAAATGACGAGAGTTTTAGCGGTAGGGTCAACTGATTTTCGTGTAATGTTGTTCTGTGTTGTAAAAGTTAGTTAATTGTCGCCGTAAATAAAAAAAATTGTCTTCTCGCTGCTGCCGTAATCAGTAAGCCGAAAATAGCTAACTTTTTTTTTTTTTTTTTTCTAACTATCTAGTTAGTAATTTCAGTTTCTAAACTATATTATTTAGTAGCATCTCGAATTTAAGAGAATCGATTTTGAGTATATAGATTGAGTCTCAAAGACTCATTTTCATGGTCTGATGTGGCATCCTTTTCCACATGGAGACCACTTGGAAATCGAGTCTTAAAGCTCGATTTACATACCAAAAAAATTTGAAAAAATTTCAAGTCTCCAAGTCTCTCATGTACAAACCAAAATCAAAAAAAAAAAAAAAAAACAATCAGATCATAGAGAGAGAAATAATTCAGGAAAAGATCAAGCTCAAATATCACATATATATATATATATATATATCAAAAAAAAAAAAAAAAACCAAAACAAAGGCGCTGCGGCCTGCGGACCTGGGTTGCGCTGTGACCGGGGCGGCAAGCCCCAGGGCCGCTCATGCGACCGGGGCGCGCGCGACCCGGGCCACAGCCCTGGGGCTGTTTCTGGGGTTTTTTTTTTTTTTTCTCCTTGCTCTGATTTCATTTTTGCTGTCTTGATGTTTGCCTATATATGGGCTTATAAATAGTCTCAGAGACTCGATTTCCAGATGGTCTCCATGTAGAAAAAAATGCCACATCAGACTATGGAAATCGAGTTTTTGAGGTCAAAATCGAGTCTCCTAGACTCGAGATGCTAGTAAATAGTATAGTTTAGAAATTGAAACTACTAACTAGATAGTTAGGAAAAAAAATTAGTTAGCTATTTTCGCCAATCAGTAATCACTCAGTATATTTCGGCCAGTGGTAAAAAGTAAAAACTATAGTCTTTCACCTCATTGCTCATTCCCCAATTTTTGGTGTAATTCAAATTTAGGGTCTCAATAACTCTTTCAACAATAGAAAATGTCTTGAGAGAAAAAAAAAAAAAAAATTTGTTAGCATGTCTCTAACATTACTCAAACTTTCAATTTATTGGTGAACCTATTTATTTTTTTTCTTCGGGTTTCATTGAAATTCCAATTTTCAAGCAAGGTTGGCTTTGAAGAAAATCCACAACTAATCGAATGGTTGAACCAATTTTCTTTATTTAATTTCTATATGTTTGAATGTCAAAGCCCAACACTATTAAGCTTAGATATACTATAAAGAAAAAAAAAGATATACTATATTTTCATACCTTATTAATAGATAAATGAAACTTACATTTAGTATATTAGTAACTTAGATGCAGTACATTAACACCACCCAATTTAACTTTTGGATTGAATTCCTTCTTTTTATCTTTTCCTAATTTTCAAATAGTAAAAGCAAAAGATCATGAAGAAAAGAACTTATAGAATCTATGAAAAATAAGTGCAAGCCCTAAATCTAGAATGAGGCCAATAAGATTAGGATACGAATGAGAGAGCTTACACTTTGTTTATTTCGACAATAATATTTTCTAGAAAATGAGTCATTTTCTAAAAAAATGTTTTCTATAAAACTATCTCATTTTTCTATGTTTGGTAGTAATATTAAATGAGTTGAAAAACAATCTTTTAACTTCCCTTATTTAGCTTACTGTGAGATAGAGTTGTTTTCAAAAAAAAATTAGTGGAAAATAATCTCTAAAAATAAGTCATACTTTTTATGTTAACCAAAGATAATTTTCCTTTGACCCATTTTTTCTAATGTTGACCGAGTTATTAGAATGGTCAACTAGTTTTCCTATTATATCTTGTATGTTAGAACTCGTTGTATGCTCTTCTGGGAAATAATTTGCTCGCTAATGCTGCAATCACTCAATACATTTTCAGGGGCAATTAGTTTAGAGTTGGAACAAATTTGCCAAGAAAACAGTGTCGCAATTTTTTAATGATAAATAACAAAGCAGTATCAGTGGTACACATTTTTCAACTTAGTAGTCATAAAATTTACTCTTCCACAAGTGGTAAAGCATTAGCATTGGGGGGCGTAAACCCCTCAAGTTGCTAAAATAGCCATTGATCATCTAAAAAAGAGCTTCATCCTAGAATGTATACTTAAAAATTTTTACAATCTGTGAACAGTAAAAGCACTAGTATCCGAAGATGCAAAAGAGTCTCTATTTTTATACTCCAAAAATCTATTTTATTTATTTTACCATCCCATTTTACAACTCATACAACATCTCAATTTCTATTTTTCCATACAACTTATTAAAATAATATAAACTACAATATTAAATAATATAAACAATGAGAGTTGTGCTTGAAGGGAGAGAAAGAGGAGATAAAATATATATATATATATCTATTTTATATATCTATCTCATTTGGCTTTTTTTTATTAATTAATTAATCATATATCTAAGAGTCCACACCACTAAAATAATTAACCACATTTTCAAATTATTTTATAACCTCAAAAATAATTGCTAATTATGATGGTTTATTTATTTATTTTTCATGTGTATGAAATGATAAAATAATTTGAGAGTGTAAATTTTTATTGTATTTTTAACTTTATTATTTATATAATAAAATTAAGAGAAATGTTACGTCTACAATATTTTTACAACATATTCACAACAAATCAAAGGTGGTAAGTTACTATTGTTATAATTTGAGTCTACCACTAAAATTACTTTGTTGTCTATTAATAACAACCCGTAACAACTTGTCACTTAAAGTTTGTTGTATAAATGTTGTAAAAATGTTGTAGATATAGTATTTTTCTAAAGTAAAATAATATTGAGAAAGGACATTGAGAGCTAGGAATGACAATTTTTACCTGACCTGACCTTAATGGGTCGGGTTTTAACTAACCCGCGAAACAGTAGGATTAGGTTTGGGTTTTTAAAATAAAACCCAAAGCAGGTTTGGGTCGAGTGTAGGTTTTAGTGATACTTGCCCCGAACTCGAACTTGATCCCGACTCGAATGTAGTCAAATGACCTGACTATATATATATATATATATATCCCTAACCCATTACCCAAACCCTAAACCTAATCCTACTCTCAGCTGCCTCTCTCTCTCTCTCTCTCTCTCTCTCTCTCTCTCTCTCTCTCTCTCTCTCTCTCTCTCTCTCTCTCTCTCTCCATGCAACACACCCAAACCACCATAGCCACAACCAAGTCCAAAAAAACAAGATCCAAGAAAAAAAAATTTTCACTAACAGATCATCCCAAATCCCCACCGTCAACAAGTCGAAACTCTCATCAATCACAAAAATCTCCACAACCACCATGAACCACCCCTCACCCATTACTGACCACAACTTGTTAGCTAAAAATATTGACCGCTACCTATTAACCAATCACCGATCCCACATTGCTCTACCAATAGCCACAAACAGAAGCTCGGGACCTCCATTGCTGGCCGTGGACTCACATCACATGAAGCTGTTGTTACGCTGAGAGCTTCATTTTCTTTTTCTCTTCGTAAAGTGAGGGGAATTTGTCATGTGGTTGGCAGGTTTGCCATTATTGTGAGCCAAATTTGTTGGTTTTTTTTTTTTTTGTGTTTTGTTGGTGGGATTTTCATATTTGCTAATTTTCCTTCTGGGTTTGCAAAATTTTTGGGAGTTGTTGGATTTTTGGTATGGCTTGGCTTGTTAGATCTTGGCATCCGTTTGGATGGCAAGAAAATGTTGTAATTATTTTTATTCATTTTCGGCATATATGCACTTTTAGTCCCTACATTTTGACGTTTTTCCATTTTAGTCCCTACATTTTTTTTTTCCACTTTTAGTTCTTAAACCAATTAACGCGTTCCATTTTAGTTCTTTCTGTCAGTCAACTGACGAAAATAGCTGAGGTGGCAATTGGAGCAATTAAAATATTATAAAAATGACACATCACCCATGACACATCAGCATATAAATTTAAAAAATTAATTTATTAATTTTAACAAAATTAAAAAACATAAAAAAAAAAAATTAAAACATAAAAATACATAAAAATATAGAGACTAAAAGTGCATTTATGCCTTCATTTTTTGGTTCAAGTTATTCATTTTTGGGTTTGGTTTAGGTTCCTTTAGATTGGCCCCGAAGTGGCATGACAGGATGGGTTTGGGGGTTAAAAAAAAAAACCATTTATTGAACGGGGTGGGTTCGGGTAACGGGGGCAGGCCCACAAGGTGAGTTTGGGCATAAAGAAACCCATTCCAAACCCAACCCATTGCTATTCCTATTAAGGACACCAACAAACAAAAAATACTAATACTAATTTGGCTTAATTATGTCTTACCTATCTCATTTGCCAATTGTCAAGGATAGTTTTAAAAGTTAAAACTATCCAACTCACCGTCGGGTTATAGTTATATAGTTGTAAGACGTTTTTCACATTCCCCTGCTTCGATGTAAATTAACTCAATAACTCTAATGACAATTTTTTTTTTCTTTTACGTAATAACACAATAGTTTTTATAATCACAATAGATAATTGTGGGGGTAAGGGCCCAAAATTGTATATTAGGCCTTGGGCCTTGGTTGAGGATAGTTGGTCCGAGGGCGAATAAATAGTAGTGAGGGTATTAGGCTCAAAATCCCATGAGTAAGATGCAGACAGAAAGGTTGGGGAAGGTGGTCCGAGGAGGAGTAGTTCCCCAGATAAGCAAAACACTGATCAAATGTATAAACTATCATTCAAAGTGACCTTCCAGGATGTTCTACTAATAAGGACGTGTATTATAAAGGTACAAGATGGATGGAAGCTCAGAAATATCTAAGAAAAAGCTGCTGCCACCGCATTGAATACTTTGCAGCTAACTTTCTGCCTGCATTTATGTGGAGAAGACCCCTAAACAATACTGCCTTGACTATCCCAACTCACAGAGGGCCAGAGAGGGTGTCTGATAGGACAAGCACTCAAGTAGTGGCCTAAATGATCAACAAATGAAGGCCTAAGATCGTGGGAAGGTAGATATATAATATAAGAAACCCCTGAGGAAAAGGGAACCAAGAAATTAAGAGAAAAACACTGTAGCATCAAGAACTAACTTTGTAATCATACCTGAAAAAATATATAAGAACTAATCTCCTCGGACTCTGCTGAGGACGATTTTCTTAAGTATAAACTCGTTTATTTTCATTCTCTTATTATCTGGATCTACTTTAGTATTCGTCTAATTCATTAAAACCCAGTTTTCCAATCCACCTTCTACAAATTTATTGTTTGAGCTTTTTGGGCTTAAGTCCATCAACCTTTTGGGCTAAGAACTCAAAACTAGTCCTTATAATTGGCGCCGTTTGTGGGAAGATTACTTGGGTAATAGTGAGTGAAACAGTTAACGATGGTAGGATCAAGTCCCAATTAGAAAGAGTCCACAGGGTCCCGACGACAAGATGATTTCCTTAATCTTGAATGCAGGACAGATCGAGAGGGTAGCGTGCACACCACGCATACTAATAGAAGCCACCCTCGAGTTGGAAGTCACGTCTTTCAAGAGCAGAATAACAGAGCCATGCAATTGGAGATTGACTACTTAAAGAGGAAGTTGCGCCATGCACAGCAAGAGCAAACCCCTTTCTACTCTAATGATGAAGAGGATGCTAGTTATAGACGAAGGTCAAGAACCCCACCCAGCGAGTCTTTCTCGTACAATAAGGAGCACCATCATAAACGCAGGTATAAGAGTTCGCCTCGCGGAGACCTGGGAAATGACGCTATGAGCAAGGCGTTGAACCAGATTTCTAGATCGCCTTTCATGCGCAAGGTTGAAGGGGCAAGACTTCCTCGGCAATTCAATCAGCCAACGTTCACCATCTACAATGGTCGAACAGATCCTATGGAGCATGTAAGCCACTTCAACCAGAGAATGATTGTCCAGTCTAGGGCCTTGATGTGCAAGAACAAGGCCTTGATGTGCAAAGTGTTCCCATCCAGTCTGGGGCCCATGGCAATGAGATGGTTCAATGGCTTAGGGGCGGGTTCCAAAGATTCCTTCAAGGAGCTTACCTGTGCATTTGGCTTTCATTTTATTACTTGTAGCAAGGTTCCTTGGCCCTTTGATTCCCTTCTGTCCTTATCCATGCAAGAGAGGGAAACCCTGAAAATATACTCAGACAGATACTGAGAGATGTTCAATGAGATAGATGGTGACTTTGATGACATGGCCATCAATACTTTCAAGGTCAGCCTCTCGACCGAGCACGATTTAAGGAAGTCTTTGACTGAAAAACTTGTCACCAATGTGCGCCAACTTATGGACCAGATTGATAAGTATAAAAGGATTGAGGAATACCAACAGTAAGGGAAAGGAAAGGCTAAGGTTATCCTTCAGGAGATGAGGGATTTCAAGTCGGACTAGTACAACAACGACCGACCTCAGCGAGACTTTGCTGGGCAGTCAGGGTCTGCCAGTACTCAGGTGATTAATGCAGTGTTTCAAGAACCGGTGCACCAAGTTCTGGAGAAGATGAAGAATGAGCCATTCTTCAAATGGCCAAATAAGATGGCAGGAAACCCCATAAGGCGCAATCAGAGCCTTTATTGCCAATACCACTAAAACCAAGGACACACTATAGAGAATTGTAGAAACTTGTGAGATCATCTGGACCAGCTGGTCCGAGAGGGAAGGTTGAAGCAGCTTTTGCATCATTCCAGTGGTCAGGGGGACTAGTTAGGTTCAGAACCCTGGAAAGATGCTTCTTCAAGACCTCCTTTGGGCATGATAAATTTCATCTTCGCTACTCTAAGAATGACTAGATCCTGTCCCTCCAGAGTAATTTCTGTCGCTCGGCTATCCCCTAGAAAGATGCTTCTTCAAAACCTCTTTTGGGCATGATAAATGTCATCTTTGCTACTCCAAGAATGATCAAATCCTATCCTTCTAGAGTAATTTCTGTCGCTCGGATGTTTGCTAAGGACTCCAATTCTGAACCGAATAGGGCTAGAGTGAATATCCCACTGGCGTTAAGCTTTTTAGATGAGGATAAGATTTGAACCATGCAGCCTTACAATGATGCTTTGATGGTCACGCTCAGGATTGGAGGATATGACGTGAGGAGGGTAATAGTGGATCAGGGCAGTGGTGCTGAGATTATGTACCTTGATTTGTACAAGGGGCTGAACTTAGGACCCGAGGACTTAACAGCCTACGATTCTCCTTTAGTAAGTTTTGATAGGAATGTTGTCATTCTGAGGGGTCTAATTAGACCGCTTGTGCAGGCTGGCACAGAAGTAGTGGAGGTGGACTTCATTGTAGTGGACGCTTATTCCCTTTATACGGCCATTGTGGCCAGACTCTGGCTTCATGCCCTGGGAGTCGTCTCTTCTACTCTACAACAGAAGGTGAAATATCCGTCACAAGGTCAAATTGAAGAGATTGTTAGGAGCCAATCCATGGCTAGGCAATGCTTGGTAGCTGCCATCTTACATCAGCTCGAAGCTAAGTCTTCGGTCTTTGCTGAGAAAGGCTTATAGCAATCAAAACTTCGGTGTTGCCTGTTAGTAGACCAACCGAGGAGGCGAAATATGAAGATTTAGAGAAAATTGCTATGGGTGACGACCCGAAGAAGTTTTTTCAGGTTGGGGTTCAACTACCTCTTTAAGAGAAGGAGGAGCTGATAGAGTTTCTCAGAAGAAACATTAATGTGTTCATATGGAATGCTTATGTCCTAAAAAGTGTCCAAGAGCGGCATGAAATCAAGGATGAGATGGACTGCTCTCAACTGCCCGTTCTCGCTCACAAACACCTTGGACCTTAAGATTTTGTTGAGTGTTGGGACGTTGACTAGGCTGAGTCGAGGCGCTACATGCTGTTTATCTGCAAAATAGCTGAGGAGCAAAGACAAGGTCAGACCAATACAATTTTATCATCAAAGGAAAATGAAATGTTAGAAAAAAGAATAGCAGAGTGGGAAAAACTAAATCCCATACTTCTGGAAGGTCCAAGATAGTGCTATATAATCAAAGTAGAACATCATGGGGGAGTTCGCAGTTTCTTCATTGAGTCCAAATTCTTTCAATTAGTTTTAGAGGAAGGGGGACGTTATTTCTTGCTATTGATTTTTAAGAGGGGCAAATTCTTTATGAGATCAGTTTTCATGGGGAAGAATGCAGCACAATGGCTGATGAATAATATTGAAGACTTTGTTGTCAGGGAGAGCTCCAAACAGTTTTTTATTTTCAGAGAAGGTGACACTGCTTTTACTCTCCAAAGGAGCATCAACTCTTCTGGTCAGTTCTTGCTATTGACTGAACTCAAAGTTGGTGGGTCTAAGATGTCGATTATTATCCCTAAAGGCAAAGAGAAATTTGGTTGGAGGGCTTTTGGCCTTGAACTAAGAAAGTTGTTGAACCCTTCCCAATATGCGGTGGGTGGATATGGTTTTCCAAAATTTATTCCTCAGGTGCGGATGTATAACTTGGAGGCTCAAAACTCTAGAACTTTTGCTAAAGTTGTGCAAGGCTTTCACGGAAGAATGGAGGATAGAAAGCATCTAAAGCAGCTAGGTTTCACAGCCAAGGGGAAGATGACATAGTTAGGAAAGGAGAAGAAGGGGGTGAATCTTAGACTTAAAGGTTCCAAAATGAGGGATTTTCGGTGGGCAAGTCTGATAAGATGGAGGTGGTGAGAGGGGATAGAAGGGAGTAGAGCATTAATGAGGAGGCAGAGGTAGGTGAGAAAAATCTAGTAGACACTAGGATACGTTTCCCAAGCTTCAATTTGAATTCAAAAAATTATGAAAAAGGGAAGAAGAGTGATGCTAGGAGATCTTGTTGGATAGGAAGAGGTCTTATCGTGGAGATTGATGTGATAGGGAGGAGATGGGTTTCCTGGGATAGAAAGAAAGGGGGAGATACAAAGATCAAAGGGGTATCATGGGCAGTGGAATGGGATTGCAATAAAGGAGCACCAAAGGCTCTTAAATGGGTTGCACGGGGAACCAAACAAGCTGAAGATAAGCCCGTTTTGGGCCTAGGCACAAGCCCATTGCTAATCGACACACGTGTGGGTCCTTTTAATTCAGTTTTCTTGGGCCCAAGTCTATTTGAAGTGGGCGAGAGTTCTCTGACTGGCGAAGGAAACTCAGCCCAGGCTCCAATGACAGTGGCGTGCCCCAAGGCCCTTCCCCAGATCTTTGACCTTGAGCTAGAGGAGCCAGACCAATGCGCTAAGCCTCTGATGGGGGCCAACGGCCCTTTCTTCACCGAAACTAGCTCTAATAAGCCCACAATGTCACCGGGTAAGTCAGATAAGGTGATTTCGCGGTCATCGGTTGAACTTTTCTTATCTGGTTTCTTTTTGAGCTTATCAAAGGCTGGGCTTGTGGTTTTGGGTGTCAACGATGGGGTTGAAGGTGGCTGGGATAGTTGTGCCAACTTCAAGCCGAAAGGTGTCCAGGAACATGATCAGTCCAGTTTAGCGGTGATACCCACAAAGGCAGTGTGCGATGTCCTTAGGGCGAGTGTTTTGGTGGTGGAAGAATTGAATAATTCAAATATGGGTTTGGGTGGAGAGGATAGCTTATTAATCCTTCTGATGTCTATCACTCCCTTTGGGTTGCCTTTGTGATCTAAGTTGAACTGTGGTAATGAGGCATTGGAGTGTGTGAATATGTTGGATATTTCTAGACAGGTTCACTAATAGAGTTCATTCTTGGTGGAATCATCATTCTTTCTCTAGTACTCCTAGTTTTGTGTTTGCTAAAAAATTGGAGGCCTTGAAAGAAGATATCATTCAGTGGAATTGCTCGGAGTTTGGTCATGTCGGACGCAAAAAGTCATAATTATTAGAGGCTTTGAAATTGTTAGATGCCAAGGAAGGGAAGTTTGGCCTCTCTGATGCAGAGACATGTGAGACAGTTGTGGTGAGATCTGAAGTAGAGAATCTTCTCTCTTTGGAAGAAATCTCATGGAGACAGAAATCAAGAATGTTATGGATTAAAGAAGGAGATAATAATTCTAAATTCTTCCATAAGGTGGAAAATTCCCTTAAAAGGTTTAACCAACTACGTATTTTGGAGGTGGATGGGGTGATTTATGAGAAGGAGTCCAAAGTGGCTGCTCAAGTGGTACAAATTTATAAAAATTTGTATCAGGAGACAGAAGAGTGGAGGCCTTTTGCGAAAGGTTTGGAGTTTGATCAGATAGACGAGTCGAAGAGGGGTTGGCTTGAAAGGAGGTTTGAGAAGGAGGAGATTCTTCTAGCTGTTAATGAGTTGGCTGGACATAAAGCTCCAGGTCCAAATGGTTTCTTTATGGCCTTTTTTCACCATTGTTGGAGAGTGGTGGAAAGAGATGTTCTAGCAGTTTTTGAGGAGTTCTATCTTCACAGTAAGTTTGAGAAATCTTTGACTGCTACTTTCATAGCATTAATTCCTAAGAAGAATGATGCTTCCAATATTCGAGATTTCAGGCCTATTAGCTTGGTGGGGAGCTTGTACAAGATCTTGTCTAAGGTTTTGGCAAATCGTTTGAAGTTGGTTTTAGATCAACTGATCTCTAAGTCTCAGAATAGTTTTGTGGGAGGTAGATAGATTCTTAACTCAGTTCTTATTACTAGTGAGTGTGTTAATAGTCGAGTGAAGAGTAAGACTTCGGGGGTTATTTGTAAGCTAGACATTGAGAAAACTTATGATCACGTGAATTAGGAGGCTCTTCTAGATCTATTACAGAGAATGGGCTTTGGGGAGAAGTGGTGTAGATGGATTCGCACTTATATTTCAATTGTCCAGTTCTCTATTTTGGTTAATGGGGCTCCAGCTGACTTTTTTAGGAGCACGAGAGGTCTAAGACAAAGGGACCCGCTATCGTCTACGTTGTTTTTGGTTATAATGGAGGTTTTAAGCAGGATGTTGAAAAGAGTTGAAGGTGCTGGCTTGATCAGGGGTTTTAAGGCTGATGGTAGACGAGGTGAAGGGGAATGTGTCTCGCATCTTTTGTTTGCTGATGATACTATTCTATTTAATGATGTCGAAGTGGAGTAGATCCTTCATGTTCGAATGCTTCTCCTTTGTTTTCAGGTTGTGACAGGTTTGATGGTTAATGTCCTGAAGAGCGAGATGGTTCTAATAGGGGAGGTTAATAATGTGCATGCCTTGGTAGAGATTCTGGGTTGTAGGATTGAGACTTTGCCTATGACCTATCTTGGTATGTCATTGGGGGCTTCTCATCAGTCGCCTTCTATTTGGAATCCT
The DNA here is from genome assembly GCF_002906115.3 of Quercus suber. Classification (NCBI taxonomy): domain Eukaryota; kingdom Viridiplantae; phylum Streptophyta; class Magnoliopsida; order Fagales; family Fagaceae; genus Quercus; species Quercus suber. The sequence continues at coordinate 311,005 of NW_027069812.1, forward strand.
ATCTTGGAGAAAATTAAGCGGAAGTTTGCTGGGTTGAAGAAGCTGTATTTGTCAAAAGGTGGAAGACTGACGATGCTTAAGAGTACATTAGCTAGCCTCCCTACTTATTATTTATCACTTTTTACCATCCCATCGCATGTGGCTAATAAGATTGAGAAGATGCAATAGGACTTCTTGTGGGGGGATTCGAAGGCTCATTTGGTGAGGTGGGATAAGGTGTGTGCTCCTAAGGTGAATGGTGGTTTGGGAGTAAGGAAACTAACTACTTTTAATAAAGCCTTACTAGGAAAATGGTTATGGCGGTTTGGGGTTGAGGAGACTCGTCTTTGGAGGAGGGTTATAGCTTTGAAGTTTGGCAAAGAGTGGGGGTGATGGTCTTCCAAGCTGGGTAGGGGTGTTCATAGGTGTGGTTTATGGAGAAGTATCCAAAAAGGTTGGGAGGTGTTTAGTAAATGCATTCAGTTTGAGGTAGGGATGGGGGATAAAGTGAAGTTTTGGACAGATCGGTGGCGTGGGGACTTACCAGTCCATCTATCCTTCCCGATAGTGTATGGGATTGCCTCTAATAGAGAGGCATCTGTGGTTTCGTCTCTCGAACGATTGGGGATTGAGGCTCAGAGAAGCTGGAATGTTCGTTTACTTAGGGAACCAAATGATTGGGAGTGGGGTGAGGTGGATGAATTCCTTCGTACCTTGGGTTCTAATTTACCTCAATTTGAGCACGGAGATCGTATGAGGTGGAAGTTGTTGAAGAAGGGGGATTTTGACATCCGCTCATTCTACAATAAGCTTCGTAGTCCCTTGCCTAGTATCTTTCCTTGGAAAGGTATTTGGAAGGTTAAGGCTCCTTCGTGCGTCTCTTTCTTTGTTTGGACTGCAACTTGGGAGAAGATTCTTGCAGGGGACATTTTGCGGGGTAGAGGCTTTGATTTTGTTGACTGATGCATTATGTGTCGCTGTAACAGGGGAGACGGTGAATCATTTGCTACTCCATTGTGAAAAAGCTTATCAGCTGTGAAGCTTGGTTTTTAGATCTTTTAGGATTTCTTGGGTTTTGCCAAGATCAGTTGCAGATACGCTGTTTGGTTGGTGGAATTGGTTTGGAAAACACTCTTCTAGCATTTGGAATTTAGCTCCATTGTGCCTAATGGGATGTATTTGGAGGGAGCGAAATTGGAGAACTTTTGAGGACATAGACAAATCCGATGACCAGTTGCTCGCTTTTTTTAGTAGCTTTCTTTTTTATTGGTTTAGGGTTTGGGGACTCACCTCTAGTGATTCTCTCCCTTCGTTCCTTTATTCTCTCCTTTGTATTTAGTTCTTTGTTGGTTTTTGTTTGCTTTGTTGTTTTTTCTTTATGTTTTGTTTCCTTCTCTATACTCCTTGTTCTGCCTTATGTTTTTTCATGAGGTAGTTTTTTGAATATACATCTTTCTTACTTATCAAAAAAAAAAAAAAAAAAAAAAAATAAATCCCATTTCATAGGACCTAACTCTAGGGTACCCCACTTTGCTCTCCCTCCCGAGTTGGGTAGTGAAAACCATCGTGCCACTCCTCAGAGGCAATGAGGTAGTCATCCTTCTGGCCCTTGTTGGACTTGGGAAGACAGGAGATAAGCCTAACGACATGGGACCTAGACTTAAGGTAAAACCCCGAGTCGGCTAATGAGTGGCACTCGTACATATGGACGACATCGTGCCAGGTAAGTCCTAAACCGATCTGCTCATTGAGAGCATCAATGATACCCGAGACTCTAAATAAGTTGGCGCACACTGATGAGGACATAACTTATGGTTAAGAAGGTAGTCTTGGGTCACCCTACCCACATGGAGCGTCATTCCTCCTTCTATGAAGGCGATCATAGAAATGACGACTTCCCCCTCTCTCCTATCCGTTAGTATTTGATCGAAAGCACAGTACCACAGGGCAACCCCCTGGGAAATGTGGTATTTGGCCCTAAAGCCCTCCATATCGGTGGGAGAGTTTACGAGGTGCTTAAACCTACCCATTTGGTTAAGTTAAAAAGAAGTGGATGAAGTTTTTAAGGAAAGTAAACGAAGAATAGAGGGCTGAGAAGACTGGCCGAGGAGAGTAGAACCTAAAAAAAAATGAAAACTTACGAGAAAGGAAATGAGTAACACTGTGGGAACTTCTTGAAAGTTGGGAGGTTTAGAAGTTCTTGAAAGCTTGAGAGTTTGAGAGTTCTTGAGAGTGTGAGAGTCCTTGTGCGTTTAAGAGTTTTGTAAAGTAAGAAAAATAAGCCCTCCAGATGCCTTATATAGGGAGTGAAACTGAGTGAGAGTTATCCCGCTCAAAATTCAAGGAGAAATGCCTACAGTTAGATCTACATCTCACTGTAGGATGCGGGGAACAAAGCGCCGCCTGGAGTAATTAATGATGTATCGCGATCTCTGAAGCGTCAGGAACAATTATGAGGCACACGAAACAATGTTCTCATGTGTACGAATCAAATAAACAGAGGGACTTAACTCTTAAAAATCAAAATTCTAGTTTTTTCTCCTTGGATAAGAGGAAAAACCAGAATTTTGAGGGGCTATTGTGGGGGTAAAGGCCCAAAGTTGTATATTAGGCCTTAAGCCTTGGCCGAGGATGTTGGTTGGTCCGAATCCCATGAGTAAGATGCAAACAGAAAGGCTGGGGAAGGTGGTCCGAGGAGGAGTAGCTCCTCGAATAAGCAAAGCACTGATCAAATGTATATCCTATCATTCAAAGTGACTTCCCAAGAAGTTCTACTAATAGGGACGTGTATTATAAACGTACAAGAGGGGTGGAAGCTCAGAAATATCTAAGGAAAGATTGCTGCCACCGCATTGAATGCTCTACAACTAACTTTTTGGCCGCATTTATGTGGAGAAGACCCCTGAACAGTGCTGTCTTGGCTATCCTAACTTATAGAGGGCCAAAGAGGGTGTTCGATGGGACAAACACTCAAGTAGTAGCCTAGATGATCAACAAATGGAGGGCTAAGATCGTGAGAAGGTAGATATACAATGTAAGAAACTCTTGAGGAAAAGGGGACTGAGAAATTAAGAGAAAAACACTGTAGCATCAAGAACTAACTTTGTAATCATACCTGAAAGAAATATATAAGAACTAATCTGCTCGAACTGTGTCGAGGACGATTTTCTTGAGTATAAACTCGTTTATTTTCATTCTCTTGTCATCTGAATCTACTTTAGTATTCGTCTAATTCATTAAAGCCCAGTTTTCCAACCCACTCTCTACAAATTCATTTTTTTAGGCTTTTTGGGCTTGAGTCCATCAACCTTTGGGCCAGGAACTCAAAACTGATCCTTACAATAATGTCTTGAGAAAAAAATATATATAGTCAATTTTTGTAAATAAAATTGAAAAATTTTTACATGTCTCTAATATTACTCAAACTTTCAAATTATTGAAATTATTGTTATTATTATTATTTTCGGTTTCATTGATATTTTAATTTCCAAGCAAGATTGGCCTTGAAGAAAATCCACAATGAATAGAATGGTTGAACCAATTTTCCTTTAAAGAATTTCGATACGTTTGCATGACAAACCCAAGTATTAAGCATTTAAGCTTAGATATACTATATTTTCATTTACAAAAAGAAAAATAAGTATAAAAAAGATATACTATATTTTCTTACTTAATTAATATATAATATACACACATTTATGAATATGTAAAACTTAGATAGAGTATTTATGTTTTATTGGTCAATGCAATCAAGTGTTTGAATTTGTTTCTCAAAAAAAAAAGTGTTTGAATTTAATTTACTCAAAAAAAAAGTGTTTGAATTTAATTAAAAAACCTAATTTATTTATTTTTGGGTAAATAAAGAACCTGTGTATTGTTTCTAAATTCTAATTGTTATGAGCTTTTCCTATTAGTTAAGATAATCCATTGCATAGGATTGGATTTTTTTTTTTTTTTTTGAAAATCGATTGGACTTTAAATTCAGGTAAAATTATATATCGGTTCATATAACTTTGATTTTGGTCCTTCAATTAAAAAACTTGGATTTGATCCCTTAAATTCCAACAAGTAAATAATTTCATTTTTCAAAATTTAGGTCAATTTTGGTCCCTTAAGTAGGGGTGGTTCAATTTTGTTTTTTATAAGAGAAGAAATTTTGGTTTTTAAATATGGAGCTTGTTGGATTTTGATCCCTTTATTACTTGATTGGTTCAATTTAATCCTCAAAAAGGGGTGCCTCAGCATCCCGTTTAGTCAAATTTTTTTTTTTTTAACGGAGGGACCAAATTGTTCGTTCCCTTTTTAAATTTTCAAGTACCAAATCTAAACATTTTAAAATTTAGGTACCAAAAGAATAATTTATCCTATTAACTATTGTTACTCTAAGTTTAAAGGTTTCCTAGGTAGACTTGGATATAATGAGAAGTTTCGCGATTGCTCTTGTGCAAGTTTCCTTCTCATCTCACACGATTTTCTTTGGAAGCTGGGTTGGTTGTTTGTTCTTGCTTTAGGTGTTTGGCGATGGATTACAGCAAATGGGACGATTGATTTCAAAGTGACAGAAATGAAAACAACACTCCAAACATTATGACAAAGGGATGTTACCTCATGATACTGGGGACAACCAATTTGTCTTTGTTTTCTAAGATTAGGATGAATGGCTGGCAAAGGAGACATATTGAACACAATCCATGATCATCTATATGATCTGTTTGTGTCCATCAAGTCACCAAGAGAATTTGCCAATAGGGTAGGATCGAATCATGGGCACCCCAACTTTGCCTCACAAGAGAGTTATTTTGCCCCTGACTCAACCTAGCCTTGTCGATCAAGGAAACCTTCCTTGCCTCGTTGCCGCCCACATCCCACCCATGTTTGAAGAGAAACAATTTCTTATTGCATAATTTAAAATCTATAAACAATTAATGAGATGAAAAATATCTCAAAAAACTTTATTCTTATCTCTGTGGCTACAATGACTCATACAAGTACAACAATTAATTGTCAAAAACCTTGTAGTTAAATTAACACATCCCCATGCGCAAAGTGCTAGAAAGTTTAGGGGAAGGAAATAGTTCGAGTTAAGGGGTTAGTAGCATATTGTTACTATCTCAAAAAAAAAAAAAAAGTACAACAATTAATTATTATTTTAAAAAAAGAAAAAAAATTAATTATTGGACTCTGTTGTGATTTGCTCATGAGTTGGATATTCGAACTTTATTAGAAGGATAACAATGGTATTTCCTTCAATTTTGTGGAGTGATGTTTTGATGCAATCTAGACAAACCTATAGAGAGTAATGGCTAACCTAGTATACGATTCTCTTTAGGAACATTCAACATGGTCACGTTACCCTATAAATGAAATAAAATGTGGTTATCTTGATGTATGTTGTACTAAATTAAAGAGATTCCTTAAATGCTTTTCATCATGTGAATTGCTGATTGAAACCCAGGATCACTTCATAAAGTTTGTTGACCGATCAAAGCCACATTTAAAATTGCTGACTAATTGCAGGTGTTTTTTTTTTTTTTTTTTTTTTTTTTTTTTTTTTTATTAAAATTGCTGACTAATTGCAGGTGTTTTTTTTTTTTTTTTTTTTTTTTTTGAGAAAAATTGTAGGTGTATTTCACGGATTTGTCATGGTAGGTGCATAATTATTGAAGGTCACTACAATGCAGTTGCGCATAGAGAGTTGTGGTCCTAAATGAAACTGTCTTAGCGTTTATAGTTGACCCTGTGATGTGTACGTGTGCTATATTTTTTCTAACGATGATATTGGCCATTCATATCATATGTATCGTGCACATGTTACATGACATCTTCTATAATCATGGTGGCATTACCACTAATTTTTGGAGAGCGGGCACATATTACCAATCTACCATACGTTGGGTATCATGGCAAAAATGTATGGCAACAAGCTTAGATAGGGTCTTATTGTGGGAAAATTCTTAGGTACTTCTGGAGTATTGTGAAATGGTATTCTCTCCTCTTATATTCATGGTAAACCTTACCATGAATGTGAGAGGAGAGAACAATATTTTTCGTACTCCAAGAGTACCTAAGAATTACTTCTTATTGTTTATTGAGAGATCGCCATTGGTGTTTAGGGTTTGTTTAGATTAAGGGGAGTGGAAATAAAACAAGCTATTAGGTAGCAAGCCGAAATAAAACATTGTATCACATAATGTTACCTTAGTTGTATTAAATTCAGGTTATTGACAAAGTGGATGTTACATTAGTTGGGATAAGTGCGATTTTTTATTTTAGGACCTTGCATACTTGCATAGATAGTCCACAATTCATGTAGCCTCTAGTAAGCTAGATGCAATACTTTAATTTGACATCTAGGATGGCGAGCAAATAGAAGACTCGAGTTAGGAGCTTGGTTAGCATGTAGACTATATATTATATTTAGCTTAGGCATACCCTCTTTTGGATTGGAGAAAGAACTCCACCATAGCTTATATATTTTATATTACTTGGGCTTATTTAATGAGAATGAAGGTGAGTGAATGGATCTATACTTACTCACCTTGTGAGTCCTTTGGGTCATTGTTAATAATCTTATTTATGTCTTGCGTGACCTTCTACTATGCCATGAGGTGGAGGTTTAGTGCCCGTTTCGATTGGGCTGAAAGCGCGTTTGCGTTTCAATTTTTTTTTCATGCGTTTCAAGCCAATATTTTTTACTGTTCATTCACTGTTGAGGCTATTGTTCATGAACAGTAACTGCAATATTTGACTTTTCCCGTGAACAGTGCACGGTGTGCATTGTTCATGGACTCACAAATTTCATTTTTTCGCAACTTTTTCATTAAAAATGGGTCCCACGGCACTATTTACACTTTTAAAAATTATTTGCTACAGTGTTTTTCAGTTTTTAGCTGTATCCAAACAGACCCTTATTGTACGTTACCATAATGCGATTTATTGGGCCAATGCTAGGAAAGCAATTGGGCTAGATTTTTTTTTAGAAACAAACATACACACATAAGGAATAGGGAAAGTGATTCTAACACAAATGCACACTACAATTCTACTCAAAAGCCATAATAACTTTTAAAAAATGGTATAGACGATTATTTGGTAACACATGTGCATTTTATTTGTACTCACTGCTAAGATATTATGTACAATGGTGGAGCCATGATTTTGGTTCAATGGGAGCAATATTAAAATAAAAGGTTGAAGGAAAAATTAATTTCAATAATGTTAGTTAAAATAAATAAAACCTACTTAATCAATTAATTTTTTTTATTAACATAGTAAATATAATATAAAATTATAAATGTAAGTTATAACTTTTTTTAAAAATCTTTTGTGGGTTTTTTTTTTTTTTGTTTTCTTTTGTCTAGTGTTAGAGTTAGTATAATCATTACTCTAATCTCTCTCTCAGAAGTCCCAAAAACGTTCTAAGGTTTTCCTTATATATAGAAGTGTTTTACTTGAACCCCAAGACGTTTAAATAGAGTTTGGGCTGAACTGGAACTCTGCAGAAAAATAAATCTGTATGTAGTTCGATCGATCGAGTCTAATTTTCGATCGATCGAGCCTTACAGATTTAGTCCAATAAATCTGCACTCACTCGATTCCAGTTTTACAAATAAACATACTTTGAGCAAGCCTAGACAAGACTAAACAACCTGTTTTGATCATTGTTTGCCAACAATACAAATTAGAGTTCTAAATACATAAATTCCTAAATCTTTAGAACCTAACAATTATATTGAGCTTAGGCATAAACTCTTTTGGATTGGAGAAAGAACTCCACCATAGCTTATATATTTTATATTACTTGGGCTTATTTAATGAGAATGAAGGTGAGTGAATGGATCTATACTTACTCACCTTGTGAGTCCTTTGGGTCATTGTTAATAATCTTATTTATGTCTTGCGTGGCCTTCTACTATGCCATGAGGTGGAGGTTTAGTGCCCGTTTTGATTGGGCTGAAAGCGCGTTTGCGTTTCAATTTTTTTTTTTCATGCGTTTCAAGCCAATATTTTTTACTGTTCATTCACTATTGAGGCTACTGTTCGTAAACAATAGCTGCAATATTTGACTTTTCCCGTGAACAATGCATGGTGTGCACTGTTCATGGACTCACAAATTTCACTTTTTCGCAACTTTTTCATTAAAAATGGGTCTCACGGTACTATTTACACTTTCAAAAATTATTTGCTACAGTGTTTTTCAGTTTTTAGCTATATCCAAATGGACCCTTAGTGTACGTTACCATAGTGCGATTTATTGGGCCAATGCTAGGAAAGCAATTGGGCTAGATTTTTTTTTAGAAACAAACATACACACATAAGGAATAGGGAAAGTGATTCTAACACAAATGCACACCACAACTCTACTCAAAAGCCATAATAACTTTTAAAAAATGGTATAGACAATTATTTGGTAACACATGTGCATTTTATTTGTACTCACTGCTAAGATATTATGTACAATGGTGGAGCCATGATTTTGGTTCAATGGGAGCAATATTAAAATAAAAGGTTGAAGGAAAAATTAATTTCAATAATGTTAATTAAAATAAATAAAACCTACTTAATCAATTAATTTTTTTTATTAACATAGTAAATATAATATAAATGTAAGTTATAACTTTTTTTAAAAATCTTTTGTGGGTTTTTTTTTTTTTTTTTCTTTGTCTAGTGTTAGAGTTAGTATAATCATTAGTATGCTTAAAATACTTCACAATGTAAGGTCCCTATATGTGTGTGTATATGTATGTGTATATATATATATATATATAACAAGCAAAAGATATAAATACAAATTAACAATATATGAAGATAAACGATTAATTTAAATACTGGATATTCAAACAAGTCATTTGATTACTTAACAATAGAATAAAAAAAATAAATTAATGTACCAGTATTAAAAGTATGATGGTATACTTGAACTTTCTAATATGTTCTATGTATGCTTTATTTTTTAAAGAGATTTCGTGATGTTTTATTTTTAAATTAACTAAAAACAATCTATGCTTATTCTTTTTATCTTTGATTACATTTCCAACTATCAAAAGGTGGGAATATTGCAAATAAATCTTAAAAAGTATATTGCAACATCTTAGAAGACATATATTATTATTAAAAAAAAAAAAAAACCGAAAAGAAAAGAGATCTTGGTTTTTAAGTGGGGGGGTTGGGTCCCCCCACCTTGACCCTTAGCTCCGCCCTTACGTAGCTTCTCAAATTTTATAACATAATTGCGGGTACAAGAAGAAACTATGAGTTAGACGTGGGGAGGATTAAAGATAATTATTCTAATGTGGCCAAATAAGTCGGAGCATAACAAGAAACTTTAAGGATGTTGCTATGTTAGTACTTTGATAATATATAGTATAGTGCTCTCAAATTTTTCCGCAAGTGTTCTCAATGGGCACAAAGGTTATTAAACAATATGAACAAAGTGCATGTATAATGACATGAAAAATGCGTGATTACGTCATGCCCATTATTTGCGAGTGGGGGATGTCAAATTGTTAATTGTTTCCCAAATCAACTATAGTCCATTAGTGGGCGTGAAACTATGTAACGGTCAAGTATGAGAGGCTACTTAATCTATGTTATTGGTGTAGTTGTCTCACTCACAACGACAAAGCTTGTGCCATCTGGATAAATAGTGAAGGGAGTCTTTCCGATGATTCAAAACAATTTGGCCCCAGTTTGAGAGCTCCTCCTTTCTTCCCATCGCGGAAGTGTGTTGTCTCTATTCCAGGCATTTTCTCAAGCGCTAAGGTAAACACGGTGAAACCATCGGAGAACTCTTCGTTGGAGCAATCAAATCCTGATATGGAAATCGAAGGTTTTGGGGAGCATTAAATACCGAATTTGAATGTGTCATCAGTTACAAATACGCTTCCTCTTAACTCGGGACAGATTAATTAAAAAGAGCTAGGGGAGGAAGAAATTAATGAGGCTTACCAAGATTGTAGACGTTCAGAAGATTTAGGCAACGTAAATCATGCATGTAATTCTGAGGGTAAGGTAATGCATGTGTCTCAAATTACTCTGTAGGTCAATGAGCCCCACGTGACTACCACTTTCACAACATGTGCCCCTAATAGCCCAAACACTCACTCCCACAAGTCCCAAACAAATTCACACGAAGCCCCTAACCTCTTCCAGGACCCCATCCCAAACACTCATTCTCAAACAACCACCTGGAAACGCCTACCCCAAAAATCACTAACACAGAATCCACCCCAAGATCCACACCTCTCCTAACTACGACCAACCTGAAGGACCCTTAAAACGTTGTTTAACTTCTCAAGATGTTTCTGAAATTAATGGTTTATTGGCGGAGGCTGTCAAACAGCGCCGCCAACAGCCATGAGTCTATTATGTTGGAACTATCGTGGACTTGGAAATCCATATACAGTTCGAGAGTTCGGTGACTTAGTCCAGGCACAAATTCCTGCAGTCGTGTTCTTGGCCGAAACATAGCTGGAAATAGCTAGGCTTGACAGTATCCGTGATAAATTATAGATGGGGCACAAGTTTGGAGTGTCCAGAATTCAGCGAGATGGTGGACTAGCTCTGTTTTGGAAGCAAGACATAGACTTAATGGTGGTTGATTCCTCACCAAATTTTATCGATACAATTTTCAATATGGGAAAAGAGAACTCATAGCATTTTACGGGGTTTTACGGAGCACCGGAGACAGAATCATTATCAATCATGGAGCTGCCTGCGATGATTACTACAAAAATATTCTCTACCTTAATTTGTGTAGGGGACTTTAATGAGATTACAAGATCTCATGAGAAGGCTGGTGGACGATTGAGACCATACAGACAGATGCAAGAATTTCGAGACATGCTTGATGAATGAAGCTTTGCTGATCTTGGTTTCGTGGGAAATAAATTCACATGGAGTAAACATTACCCCGATGGCTATACGGTTTGGGAAAGGCTTGACAGAGCAGTGGGCACAAGTACTTGGTCAAAAATGTTTCCAGCTTCCAAGGTATGTCATTTGGAATGTGGAACCTCAGATCATAAACTGATTGTTGTTCACCCAAAAGGAATACCAGAACGGAAACAAAAACCATGGCGATTTGAGCAAGTGTGGTTGAATGAAAGTGGTTGTCATGATGTAGTAAAATCGGCATGGCTTGGCTCGGGCTCAGGTTGCTATATGGAGGATGTTGTGACGAAGGTGGACAGATGCAAAAAAGGACTCCAACACTGGAGTAAAAAACTATTCTGGAAATATAACAAAATCCTTGAATGATAAGAGAGTAGCACTAAAGAAGGCAGAAACTGAAGCTCTAAGGGACAGCAGCTATAAGAGTGTTTTTCTTCTCAAAAGGGAGATCACAAAATTATTGGCGAATGAAGAAAAACTCTGGCAGCAACGTTCAAAAGCCCATTGGATCACATCGGGCGATAAGAACATGGCTTTCTTCCACAGGAAAGCTTTGCAAAGATTCCGGCGAAATCAAATTGATGGCCTATGAAATCAAATGGGTGAAATGTGTTTTGGAGAGGATAATGTATCTAATATTATTATTGATTTTTACCAATCTTTATTCACTACATCTAACCCATGTGAAATAGATTTTGTCCTTCAGTTTGTTCCACAAGTGCTCACTATTGAAATGAACAACATGTTATCCGCAAAATTCTCAAAAACTTAAGTGGATATTGCTCTCCAACAAATGGCACCTTTAAAAGCACCAGGTCCAAATGGCATGGCCTCCATATTCTATCAACGTTTTTGGGAGAGTATTGGGGATGATATGGCAAAGGCTGTTATCTTTTGTCTGAATTCAAGGGTGATCCAAGCAGGCTTAAACCACACATATATCACCCTTATTCCCAAGGTCAAGAGTCTGGAGCATGTGATTGAATTCCACCCAATAGCTCTTTGCAACATCCTATACAAGTTGATCTCAAAAGTCTTGGCAAACCGGTTGAAGAAGATCATACCCGAAATAATTTCAGAGTCACAAAGCGCCTTTCAAACTGACAAGACTATTACTGATAATATTCTTGTGGCGTTTAAGACTCTCCACCACATGAAAAAGAAGATGAGAGGCAAAACAGGTTTCATGACTATGAAGCTGGACATGAGCAAAGCATATGACAAAGTAGAATGGGATTTCCTCCTCAAACTAATGGGGAAAATGGGTTTTCACAGGCAATGGATTAATCTTATCTCAACATTTATTAGCACGGTGACTTATTCGATCCTTTTAAATGGAGAACTCAAGGGTAATATTATCCCCACAAGGGGTATTAGACAAGGTGCCCCACTATCTCCTTACCTATTTCTATTGTGTTTTGAAGGGTTAACAGGTCTTATTAAACAAGTTATACAGCAGAAAAAAATTAGAGGGTTCTCCCTTTGTAAGGAGGCCTAAAAATTTCTCATCTATTTGTTATAAATGACAACTTGCTCTTTTGTCGAGCTCAAATGGGAGATATTCTGAGCATTCAGAATATTTTGGAGAGGTATGAAAAGGCCTCGGGGCAGCAAGTTAATAAATCCAAAACTACCCTGTTCTTTAGTACAAATGTATCTACTGCCACAAAAAATTCTATCCAAGAAATTCTTGGCGTCCCTGAAATTAAAGAATATGAGAAGTACTTGGGTTTGCTGGTGGTAGTGGGGAAAAACAAAAAAGCACGTTTGAATTTCATCAAGGATTGAGTTTGGGGAAAAATACAAGGCTGGAAGGAGAAGATGTTATCTCAAGTGGGTAAGGAAATTCTTCTCAAATCTGTGGTTCAAGCCATACCCACCTTTGCCATGAGTTGCTTCAAATTACTAGTGGGGTTATGCAAAGATATTGAGGCAATGACAAGAAAATTTTGGTGGGGACAACAGGGAGATAGGAGGAAAATCCATTGGAGGAAATGGGAGGTCCAAAAAATGAAGGTGGGATGGGTTTCAAAGATTTGTGCAAGTTTAACGAGGCAATGTTGGCAAAATAGGTGTGTCGGTTGATACATGATACTAACTCCCTCTTTTATAAGGTGTTCAAGGCGAAGTATTTTCCTAATGGATCAATATTTAAGGCAAAGTTAAATTCGGGCTCATATGCTTGGAGAAGTATCTTGAAGGCAAGGAAAGTCATAGCTCAAGGTGGAGTATGGCGTGTGGGAGATGGAAGTATGATCAAAATTTTCAATGATTCATGGTTGGTGGATACCAATGGTAAGCGAGTCGTTTCTCCAAATAATTCCCTACCTAACAGCTTATGGTTGCTGCCCTTATTGATCAACACACACAGGAATGGAACCATAGTCTAATTGATGCCTCTTTCACCCCTGAGGAAGCTAAGCTCATTAAGGCTATCCTGTTGAGTTCACTGCCCCAAAATGATTTTCTGTTTTGGCCTCTGGACAGATTTGGAGAATATACAGTTAAATCAGGATATAAATTGTTGAATGAGGAATGCAGTAGGGAAGAAGCTGGTCCTACAAGTAGCAGAATAAGCAACTCAGGTTGGAAGGGAATATGGAAGATGTCCACCCTAGGAAAAATTAAACACTTCCTTTGGAGAGCCTGTTCAAATGCTTTGCCTACAAAGACAAATTTGGTGAATGCTTGCTCACTCCCAAGTGCAGGAGATCGTAGCAATATAATTCTCGGAGTACTGAGGTCGAACCACAAGGAGCAGGGTAAATTCAAAGACAATATAATTAAACAGTAATTTGGGTGAAGAAGAAAAATACTTTTGCTTGGTGATTGTTAACAAGAATAATAATAAAAACTTATTTAAATCAATAATGTAAATACTAGGGTATCGGGGTGTTTCCCTATATCAATATGAAATTCTTTGTGATCTAAGAAAATATATATTTCATAATTGATTGTTCTTATACAATTAAAAACTTATGATTCGGTTGAACTGAGACAATTCAAGAACGCATGATAACCACGATTAATAATGCGATTAGAAAAGTTTTCAGAAAAACCCATTCACTTTAAAACATGATTTCTATTTGAAACTATTAGAAATTTCTCTAAACAATAAGAAAAACATGATTGAACTTATTGAAAGCATAGAAGAACTAATACATCAAAAGAAATCTAATTGAACAATCAAATATGTCATTGATAAAATCCTAGAAAGAATCACATTGAATATTCATACCGTATAGAAGAAACATAACCCTTAGCCCTAGCAAAGAGTTTAGGCTGCCATTAGAGAAAGAAAAATACAAGGTTTTCTCTGCCAAAATTCGTTCTCACCGCCTCCCTTCTAAAACCCTAATGTCTAAGTGTCCAAAGAAAATAAAACTTTTCACTATTTAAATTTCCGTCCAGGTTTACAGCAATAACTTGTGAGTTAATTTTGGCCTTCAAAAATTGAGAATTTTGAAAAACTCAAAACTGGAAAGTTGTAGATATTTAAGTCACGGTTCCAACCCATCTAGTCTTGTATCAATTGGATTTTTGAGAAGAGAGATACGCCCAAAATACTGATCAGTGCTCAAATCAGATTTTTCCTTTTTAGATTCTGCCTCTTTGATTTCTTTCCTTATTTGAAGCTTCCAATCATGTTAGATGATCCAAGCACTCCAGCTGCACCTCCTTAGACATTTAGGCATGGTCCTTTAGCTCCACTTTAATTCTAGTTTGGCCTCCATTCTCTCACAAATTCCTGTAAACTCATCTTTCTCACATGATTTCCTGAAAGTAGAAAATTACACACAATGAATAGCATCTTATTCAAGAAATTATGTAAAAATAAATAATAGAGACTAATACAAATCATGGCTTAATTATACAAATTAAGCATAGTAATAAGGAGATAACGCCCACATAAATATATAACAAGTACACATTTTAAGGCGTTATTAGTGAACCGAAAAATTCTTGAAGAAGACACCTGCCAATTCTATGCTAAGGAAGCTGAAACCATTTCACATGCCTTGTGGGAATGTGAATTGTTGCATCAGGTATGGAGTTCGAAGTTTGGTTGGGTTGACAAAGCCCAAGTTTCAAGAGGATCTTTCACTGAACTTGTGGCGTTGATTCAAAGTAAACCTCAGCTCCCTGACCTCTTCTCCATAAGTGCATGGTCCATTTGGTGTAGGAGAAATAAGGCACATCTTAATGAACCAGTTCTGCCTCTTTAAAAAATTGCAGCGGAAGCCCAACACTATCTTGCTACCTACAGGTCTAGGAATAGCTCAACTAAGACGAAACAACCTCGAACAAGGACAAGATGGACCCCACCTTCATTCGACAAGTATAAAACTAATTTTGATGGTGCAGTGTTTGAAGAAACACGCGAAGTGGGAATAGGAGTGGTGATCAAAAACTCAACTAAAGAAGTAAAGGCTTCCTTGTTTGAGAAAATTCCCCTCCCATCCTCGGTTGAAGCTGTAGAGGCACTTGCAGCCTATCGTGTAACCAGATTTGTGCAGGAAATTGGCATTACTGAATCAATTTTGGAGGGATACTCCCAGTCCATTATCTCAGCTTAAAAAAATGGGGATGGGATGAATTCTGCTATAGGACATTTAATTAAAGACACGTTGTCTTATGTAACCTCCATACGGAGCCCGTCGTTCTCTCATATTCATAGGCAATGCAATGAAGTAGCACACACCTTAGCTAGGAGAGCTAGATTTTGTAGTTAATATGAAGTTTGAATGGAGACTGTTCCTCTGGACATTTCCAATTTGTTATTAGTTGATTTACGAGCCACTTGAATAAAAAGCATTCTATTGATTCTAAAAAAAAAAAAAAAAAAAGCTTCTATGTAACTTCAAAAACTTTACATGGATTGGTGAGTTACAAAAGAGGTGCCTTGCTCTAGTTGTAGATTTTGTATGCCTTGCTCTAGTAGCAACCACCATCATGAGTATGTGACATGGAGGTAAGATCACAATATAAAACAATACCAACATTCGGGTGGTCTAGTTGGTAAGATACTGGGTCAACAAGTCTCAGGACTTAGGTTTGAGCCTCAAACAACTAGTTGTGTGTTTGTGCTCTTTATATCACATTTTCATTCCAAACGGTTGACCTACAAAATAAGTGAGTTCCTCATACATACCGAAAGTATAGGGTTTTGCCCGAAAGCTGGTAGGGTGCTATTATGGTCACGCCCAAGTGAGGAAGCTACACTAGTCGCCCTCTCTACCCTTTTTTTTTTTAACCAAAAAAAAAATAAATAAAAACAATATAAAATAAATCACATACAAACACACAAATTCCAAGAGGTATGTAACAATTTCTTTTATACTCATTTAAAACACTTTAGAGCATTTAGAGCATCAGAAATGGGCCTGCTATATGCCAAATGTAAGGTACATTTGGCATTCAAGCCCTAAAACTGCTCAGCAACAGGAAGGCCAAATTGGAAAAGGCTAAATTTTTTTTGACATATAGCTACAGTACCATCTTAGATGTAAGATGGTACTGTAGCTAAATGGGATAAAAAATAGATAATTTTTTAATACTCTCTCCTCCTTTTTAACCCTAGAATTTCTCTCTCCTCTCTCATTATTTCTCTTATTTTCTCTCTCTTCCTTCTCTTTTTCTCATCTGCTCTCTTCAGACCCAAGACTCCCTCCGATGCCCTTCTCTCTCCGATAATTTAGATGCTTCTTTTTCTCTGATAGTGATTTCGACGAGGCATCGTGCTCCAATCTCTTTACTGATTCAATCATCTCATAAACCCAACACTCTAAATACCCATTTAACTTTTCACTCCATCACTCTCTCTTTAAACCGACATTATTGCATGTGTAGATGACCCTCTCTCTTCAAACTGACAAAATCAACTTCCTTCAAGCTTCCCAGCGACGAATCCGCTTCCTTCGAGCTTCAACAAAATCGAGCTACCAGCCGGCTAATTAAGCAATCCGATTTTCATAATTTTTTGTGTGTTTGTGGGTGAAGATTGTGTGGCTTCACAGTGGTTAGCGATGGAGATCGTGGTGGGTTAGTTTTGGGTCGCATGGGTTATGTGGGTCAAGGGGTTGTGATTTGTGTGGGAGTGGGTTTTGGGTTGATGGGTGGCGGTGGGTTGATTTCAATAGGTGTGATTTTGGTGGGCAACAACATGGTCAGTGGATGCTATGGCGTGGGTCTAGTGGTGCAACGACTTGGGCAATAGGTGTAGCGATGTGGGTCTGGTTTTTTACTGTGGGTTGCTGTGTTGTTGTTGTTTTTTTTTTTTTTTTTTGGGCGTTGACGGTAGATTATGGGTTGTTGGTGGTGGTGGTGGTGTCAGGTGTGTGTTGTGCAGCGGTGGTGGTGATTGTGGTTCTTAAACAGAAAGAAAGAGAGAGAGAATAAATAATGTGTTGTATTGTAAATTATGGTGATTGTAGGATATATTATTTTGTTGTGTAGAAATATTATTTTAATAAGTAGAATAGGAAATTAAAAGTTGGGATGTTGGGAGTATTGTAAAATTATATTGTATAATTGATAAAGTGACTTTTTGAGATGGTAAAATAGGATGTGATAGAATTTCCGGTTGTGGATGCTCTTACAATAAACATGCTATATGCTATAAATACTATTTTTTAGCACCTCATTCCAAAAAGGCATACCACATTAAACATGCTATATGCTATAAATTTTGACACTATGCTACAGTGAATTGCTATCACTAGCCACTCACTGTAGCAACATGTTAAAATAAAATCATTTGTTTATTTGGACACACACGTGCTCTAATTAAAAAATTGTTTTCTTTCTTCAACGTCTCTTTTCCCAAACTCTTTCTCTCTTCCTCAACTGAACTTCACCCTCTCTATGATTTTCTATCTCTTCTTCTCTCTTCCTCTCACCCTTTCTTTGATTTTATCTGCTCTCTCACTCTCTTAATTTTGCTATGGCCATGGGTGGTTTTTGTCTCTCTTCCCCAATGCCTCATCTCTCACCGTGGTGGCTAATGGGTCTCCTTTCTCTCACCGTGGGTGGTGAGTCGTGGGTTTGGTGGATCTCTGTTATATGGGTTGAGTTCGTCGCTCTTCACTGATTGGTGGTTCGTGATTCGTGGGTCCTTGTTATGGGTCGAGTTCGTTGCTTTTCACCAAGAGTGGGTTGTTTTGATTTTGTGATTTTAGTTGTTTTGTGCTTTGATTTTGGTGGGTGTGATTTGATTTTGTGATTTGGTGGGCTCGTGGGTCTTTGTTGTGATTTGATTTTGGCTAAGTTTCAACCATCGTGGTGGTTGTGATTTGATTTTGGCTGGGTTTCAGCAGTCGTGGTGGTTGTTTGGATTTGATTTTGGTTGGGGTGCCATGGTTGGAGGTGATGAGCTTGAAAAGCTCCAACCATGGAGGTTTAAAAGGAGAGCTTAGTTTTAGAAAGAGCTCGAAGGGATGAGAAGGGTTTTAGGTCAAGAATATGGAGAGGGTGAGACTTAGGGTCGAACCACTGTGGAGTGGCGGCATTGATGTTCAAAGACGGAGCTTGGTGGTCAGCCATGGAGCACAAGTTTGAGAGTAGAAGATCAGAGAGAGGGAGAAGGTTCTAGATTTATTGGGTTGAGAAAGAGAGAGAGACAGAGGGAGAGAGAGGAAGAATAAAAAAATAATAAAGAAAGAATATTTAAATGAAGTGGTAAAAAAAATAGAAGTTTTGATGTTGGTTGTATTTTAAAGTGATGTATTAAATATTATAAAGTTGGTTTTTAAGATGCTAAATGCTAAAAAATTTAAAACCCTTGATGTGAATGCTCTTAGGCATACATGAAGCTACTCCTAACCTACTTGAAATTACTTCCTAGCTCAATTAGAATAGTATCCTAAAAAAAAAAAACTCAATTGTGCGTTTGGCATGTATTATTTTTGCCAACTTATTTTACTATTTAACTTATTTTTGTTACTATTTATGAGTCTCACTACACTTTTTGGTATTATTCATGGGTCCAACTGTACTCTTTTAACTAACTTTTACTTGTATCTATAATATTTTTAGCAAAAAATTTTTAGTTTCAACAAAATAAACGGATCCCAAATGGGCACTTTTAGAATAACATTTACACACAATAGATATTTAATTGATTGCGAGAATTGGAATAGTGAATTCATCGCATCAGGCACGTTTAGGAGATACAACAGATTTTGATACTCAGTTCTGGTTCAATGGATTTCTGACCAAATAATTAAAGAAGAATAAGATATTTTGAACTTGAAAATGACTTACCAGTAGTAGGAATGGGAGGCTTATATCAATTAGGTAATGGTGATACCATCAAATACAATTATTGATTAGTCTTTTGGCAGATAACTTTGACTGTTTGATAATGCAAGTTATTTTGTCTTCTTTCCCTCACCTCACACCAAACAAAAAGCCTATGCGTGGTCAATGTTCTTCAACCCTTTCATTTGTTTTGGATATCTAGCACAATATATAGTTTTTTTTTTCTTTTTTTTCTTTTTTGCTAGATTAATACATAGTGCAAACATTAAACCTACGGGGAAAGGTTCACGCCTTTATTCTGATATTTTGCACTTTCTTTCTAGGATGCACGAATATGAGTATGTGTACGATACACTGACACGAGTAATTTTGGATAAATTATAACATAATATGATTATAGGACACAAATATAATATAGATACGGCACTCCAAATGAAGTGTTCATGCTTCTTAGTTTGCCTTAGCCAATTGAAAGACATGTATCATATATGTTTGCTAATTCTAGTTGTTTAATTGATGATGACTCTCTTGAATATGCGTTTTTTTTTTTTTAATGAACACTTGAATGTGCGTTCTAAGTTTTAATGAACTTTTTTATTCATGAATGAATGTAGAATATGGAACGTAAAAAGTTAGCACATAATACAAGCATTGCTCATTCATAAGTGACTCATGCCAGTGACAGCAATCCTTATCAATTATTTAAAAAATGCATTTTACTCGTGCTTTCTACTTTCGACCCGGGTAGCTTTGAAATTAACGGAATATGCTTCTTGCCTTGCTACTAAAAACTTTTAAGAGGGTACTTTTTTGTTTTTTTATTCTTCTTTTCATACCTTTGCGGCTTTTGCCTCCACTCGGTTTTGAATCTGAGCCCCATGGGAGAAGTTGGATATATCTTCTTCTTCTTCTTTTTTTTCTTTTTTCTTTTTTTTTTCTTTTTTAAGTGAGAAGTTGGATATATCGTTTACCATAAACCAGCCGTAGCAATATTAATGAACGAGCCCAAATTTGATTTGCATCAAGATTGATACAAAGGCTCCGTTTGTTTTGGCTTTAAACTGATTTCAAAAATGATTTTTCGAAAAAGTAGGTGTTTGCTTGTTACTTCAAATTGGGTCAAACTGAAAAGCATTTCCGGGTTGACCATAAAATATAGCCAAAACAGTGGAAAATGATTTCTGTTTTCATTTACACTTCAAATGATTTTTGGCCTTGGAAAATAGAAGAGAGAGAGAGAGAGAGAGAGAGAGAGAGAGCAAGAAGATCGCCTTGTCGGAGCAAGAATACAACCAAATCGCATCAGAGCAAGATGATCGCACTGCTCCGATCGTTCAAACCCACCCTCGTCGAACCCAGTCACCGATCATCGAGATCATCTCGCCATTTCCGGACCACGCGCAAAGAGAGAGACAGAGAGAGAAAGAAGAGAGAGTGGAGAGATCGTCGCACCACTGGCAAGATCGTTCTTGAACTCACTCGCACCAGATCGCCGACAAACCCACTCGCCCCCGATCGCACCAGATCGCACTGCGCTGACGAAACCACCACTCCGATGAACCCATTCGTCAAACCCACCACTTCGACGAATGGGTTTTCTTTCACTCAGATCACGCCATTGATGAATTTTTTTGGTTGGGTTTTGTTTCTTTCACTCAGATCGTGCCATTGATGCTTTTTTTTTTTTTTTGGGTTTTGTTTGGAAGTTGAGAAAATGTGAGCATCAAGTAGAAAATGTGTTTTCTCTATTATTTTCAAGAATACAACCAAACACCTGAAAATATTTTCCAAAATATTTTTTGGAATGCAACCAAACACTTGAAAATATTTTCCTTTCCCGAAAATATTTTCCTTTCCGAAAAATATTTTACATGCAACCAAACACAGCCAAAATACAAAGACACATGGCATATCAATATATCATAAATTGAAAAGGACATTGTTTCACCATACATATCATTTTTGTTATAAATTAAAGGAAACATAAAAACAAAAACATAAAAATAAAAAATGAAATATGAGAGTAAGACTATATATACATATATATATGAATTACACTAAACTATCCTAAGGCTTGAGGAAATACTAATTACTAAGTACATCCACAATTTGTTAAAAATGGTCAACTTAATCCTTCAACACAAATAGTGTTAGTATTTGCTGTTAATATTTTCTATTAAAAAAAAAATTGAAACTCAAGTTAGTCTAACTCTGTCTCTCTTCTTTTATATTTCCAAATCTCACGGTCTCCCTCTCAACTTTCTTTTTCTTTGCTTATCCAAATTTTAAAATTTTGAATAGTCCATTTATGGACCAAAGATTCATTCTCTGAAATTTCCTCCCTTTTTCTTCTTAAAATCAACAACACAACAATGTTTTTTTTTCTTTTTTTTCTTTTTTTGTTCTTTTTTCTTCCCAAAAAAAAATTAACAAAAATGGTAATTACTTTGCTACTTTGCATTTGGTAGCCGAGAAAATCAAAGAGAAAAGTTGAGAAAATCAAAAAGAAAAGCCATAGAAAAAGCCTCATTTCCTCCATTGAGTGTTTGGTAGCCGAGAAAACCAGAAGAAAAAGATCCTTAAAAAACAAGTCATTTTCTCATCCACAAAGAAAATTGCCATCAACCACCAAGCAAACATTAAACTCCTGATACCCATGTCAGCCAAACTCAAATCCAGTCCCGCTGCATCTACACACTGAAATAGAGAGATGAGAGAGAAAGCAGATCCATCATCCATTATCAACAAGATTCAGATAACCAAAAGCAAAGAAAATTGAGTGAGAAAGAGAGTGTTAGATGAGATTGTGATAAATAAAAGAGAAAGAGAGAGTATAGTGAGAAGTCAGATTTGGAATGAATAAAAATTGAAAGCGTACGGTGAAATTAGTTAAAAGAAAAGAGGAGAGAGAGAGAGAGAGAGAGAGAGAGTCAGACTTTGCTATTAACGATAGATGTTAACACCGATTGTGTTGAAGGATTAAATTGGCCATTTTTAACAAGTTGTGGATGTGTTTGATATTTCCTCAAATCTCGAGGTAGTTTAGTGTAATTTACCCTTTTTTTTTTATAAAATGAGTAAGATTATATTTGAATTACTTATTCTTTAATGGTCATCAATGACATCATATTATTTCTAACATTGAATACATATATATCTCTTTATTCTCTGTTTCTTAGTGCTTCTCCATTTCTACCAATCTCATACAATGAGAATATAGATACATATATGTAGTGGAGAGGAGAGACTACAAGGGACAAGACATTAAATTGGGTGGCTAAAATTCTTCTCTTAATAAATAGGGTGGATTGCCGACAAGCCGCTTATGTGGACAATGAACAGGGGCATGAGATATTGTCTACCCTCGGGAATTAGGGTGGGTAGCTGACAAGTCGCTCATGTGTAGGAATGGTAACGGGTTAGGTTCAGGTCGGATTTCTTTATATCCAAACTCACTACGGGCTTAGCCTCGAAACCTGAACCCTGCCCATTTAATAAACGAATTTTTTATTTGGCTCCAAACCCGCCTCGTCAAGCCCTACGGGCCCACAGGCCCGGTCTAACAATTATGGGTCTTATCTAAAGCCATGGCCCAAACCGACCCAATCTTTAAATAAAATAAAATAAAAAATCAATTTTACATCCAAAAATCACAACCACAGAAACATAAATCACAAACCCGATCATATATAGAAACACAAATCAGCTTTTTTTTTTTTTTTGCTCTTCTTTGTTTATACATATTTTTCACTCATTAAAAAAAAAAAAATCTCAATCCCAAACATAAACAGAAATACAAATCAGCTTACTTTTTTGGCTCTTCTCTATTAATAAATTTCTTACTCCCAAAAAAAAAAAAAAAATCACAAACAGAAAACACAATCCCGTCCTCTGATTATCTCATCTCTCTTAGATCTGATCTAACAATCCCATGCTCCTCCGTGACAAACAGTAGCCACCACGAGATCCGTGCTCCTCCGTGACTGGGTAAGGGTCAGTTGAGAGAAAATGAGAGCGAAAGTGAGAGAGGACCGAAAGGTAAAGGGTGGCAAGGCTGTATGAGGCCATGGGGCTGAACGAGGTGAGGAGCGTAAGGCTAAACAAGGCCATGAAGGGAGTGTCTAAGGCCAAGAGGGTGGCCGGTGGTGAAAGCTTGAGAGAGAGAAAGGGTGGTCAGCAGTGAGAACTTGAGAGAGAGAGGGTGGCAGAGATATTGAGAGCTTGAGAAAGAAAGGGAGGAGGTAGCTGAGAGCTTTAGAAAAATGAAGTTTGAAATGAATGAAAGAGAGTATTTATACTAGGGTAGTAGGGTCTTAATTTTTTTTTTAATATTATATATGTATATGGGTCGGGTTCGGTCCAGGTATGACTAAAACCCGGACTCATTTTGGGTTTTTTTTTTTTTTAACCCATACCCGACTCTATTATTTATCAGGCCGGATAAAATTCTATCCATTAAGGTCGAGCCAGACCAGGTACCTGCGGATTAGGCTTAAATTGCCATCCTTACTTGTGTGAAAATAAACAAAGTAAAGAGAGATATATTTAACCATTTTCTTATTGTTGGTTGTACCCTTAGAGTACAATTAGATTTGTAGCCAAATTTTGTCCAATTGAATAACCAAGAAAAATGTTTTGTTTCATAAGTACAACCTAAATTATTTATATATTAGTACCTAAATAAACTGGCACCATAGTCATAGAATGAATAAAATTACTTAACAACATCATATTTGAAGTCAATGTATTCACCGAGGATGCGACTTTGGTCCCCATTCCTGAGGAACACAAAGAAGACGACGCAGAGCCTAACGTAACAGTCATCTCTGCATTAATTAGGTGTTCCTACTTAATGTCAGCCTCATTAAATGTTGAATGATTGGTCTAAATAGGAGAAACACCCCAAAAGCTTACCTTCATGATTAAGAAATGACAGAAGGGGTGTGTGATGAGACAAGTATCTCTACAGATCCAACTAGAAGACACACAACTGGAAAGGAGGAGAGGAGGGAGGACAAAAGGAGGAGGGAGCCAACAATAGAGTGGATCCGAAAAAAATCAAAGAGAAAAATTAGAGAGAGAGAGAGAGAGAGAAATGAGAGCAAGAACTTGTATTTTCCTCATATTCATTCATTATACCTTGGGAAACCGGTTTTTCTTGATTAAAGTGCCTATTTTTATCTTCTTTACATTCAATCATCTGTCTAATCTTTCCATTGTAGAGTTTCACCCTTTTAAGTTTAGAAATTAATTTTGTTGATCAAGAATGCAAGCACTGTTCTTAGCTATCCGTGTTTTCGACCCCTACATATAGTGTAACATTTGATTTGATCAAAATGCTAACATGCCTCATGCCTTTAGCATTTTGAAATTTGCCCAAAAAAAAAAAAAAAAAACAAACAAAACAAAAGTAGAGCTCATGGCAAATAAAGACACTCTTATCTTAACCCAACTTTGACATAATAATGAGTAAAATGACACTGAATTATTGCTAACTTTACCTCTTTTGTTTTATTTTAATTTTAACCCTCCCCCTTTTGTGCTCAGCTTTTGTTAATGCTGTGATGATCTAGTAGTAGTGCTAACCCAACCCCCTAGAAAGTCACTTTGTAAAGGGTTAATGGTGGTGCACACTCCGCACTCAACTCAGCACCGTTAAATTCAAAAAAATTGAATTTGAGAGGAAAACACGTGACAATAATGTGAGTGTGTGACACTGACACCAAAAACAAAGTGTCCAAACCGGTCCGACTGGCCTCTTTGTAAGGTAAGGGCATTTTATATTTGATTTTATAAGGAAATCCTGAAGGGTATTATTGGAAAATAAAAAATGTCATCGCACACACGATCCGTATACCTATTTTGCCAAATCACGCATGATCCATGCTGTCCTCATGCCCATCACCATCATGATTCATGAGAAAAGATGGAGTAAAAGGGTTTTTAGTTATGCTACGTGCACAAAACTGTCACCAATATTCATAACGTTATGGTCCGCATCAAGCTCCACGTGTTATATCGTTGACTTAAATATTCAGATTGTCGCAAAAAGTTTGAACAAAAGTCATATGCTACTCCGACAATGTAGGTATTTTTTCCCCGAAGGAGTCATACGTCACAGCCTCTTGGATCACAAATCTTGCACGAGCGATTGTGGCCATGGATGGTCGTCGCAAGGTCGCCATTTTGTCATTAATGATGCTATTTTTGGACTGAATTATATTAGTTAGTGGTTTTGTAGTTCACTTGGTACATTTTGTGTTTCTAACCGATATTTTTAATGATTTATTTGTTTTAATATTAATTTTTTTAAATAGTTATTTTCTAAATTTTTTTTTTGCTAAAATACAAAATTAATCCTCTAACTTTTTTCAGATTTCATTTCAGTCTTTTAATTTTGCTTTCGTTCATTTCAGTTCTCTAAGTTTCAGATTTATTCAATTAAGACATTTTCATTAACTTTTGTTAAAAAATTTTGAAAAAAAAAAATCTAGAAAATATTTTTCAATCATTAATTGAATTTTTTAATTTAAAAAATTTGAAGACAAATTTATAAAATTAAAAAATTAACCGCAACATATAACAAAAGTTGATGGAAAAGCCTTAATTGAATAAACTTGAAAATTAGAGGACTGAAATGAAATTTGAAGAAATTTAGAGGGTCAGTTTTGCATTTTACCCAATTTTTTTAATAGAAATCTATCTCATTTTTCTATGTTTAATAGTCATATTAAAATGAGTTGAAAAACTACGTTTTAACTTTCCTTATTAGCTTCATGTGAAATAAAGTTACTTTCCTTGTTTAACGTCATGTGGGATTGAGTTGTTTTTCATAAAAAAAAAAAAAAAAATAGTGGAAACAACTCTACCTCTACCTACTACCAAGTTAAATATGGGAATTTTTTATTTTATTTTAGAAGGAAATATGGGAAGTTGATAAATAATTTTCCTTTGACCATTTTTTTTTTATACTAACAAATACATAAAAATGCGGAAAACTATTTTTACATAAAATTATCAATTGAAACAAACAAAGTGTTAAGGTTCAAATGTCTCTTCCCAACTAAAAAAAAAATATATATATATATATATAAAATAATTGAATTACATTTTCCTTTATCTTGACAATAACTATTAATTTGTGAATTTGTAGAGGATGTGATGGTTTTTTTTTCCTTGATCAACTAATTATAAATTTAAATAAAATGAAATAATAAAATTTAATTATGACAAAACAAAAAAGAAGTTAAGTGACAAATCGTGTTCACGTGTCATATTTATGTTATGTCAATTCATGAGTATTTGACTATATAAATTGACACGAACATAACAAGTTTAATAATTATGTCAATATCCTTTGGCCCTAATATGACCTGTTTATTAAACTAGGTTGACAAGACTTGACTCATATAATCCATTTAATTAACAAGTTGTGTTAGGGTTGACACGACCTAACACAACTCATTTGATAAATAGACACATAATTAGGTTAACATGTTTGCCTTACACGAATAACTTGTACACAATTTCTCATTATAAATTTGTATAAATATAAACTAAATTTCAAACAAAGTCACTAAAAATTAAAATAGCTAAAATTTGAAGGGTAAATTGCTAAAATTGACCATTAGTTAAACAAGTTTTATGTGTCAAACTCTAATTAAATAATCAAAAGTTTATAAAAAGATATCATAAAATTGAGCCTATTTCTTTAGGGAAAAAGAAAAAGGTCCCCATAAGAATTAGTATGGAAAGCATGCTTTGTTTGAAAATGCCTAAATTTCGCTAAATGAACATTACATGCCAGATTTTTGGTTGAAGTGGAATATGGGGTTTAGTATGTATCATAACAACAAATTGTGGTAAAAACAACTAGAATGGAACAGAATTCAAAGCTCTACTACCAACTAGAATGGTGGAGTTTCCTAGGGTTTAAGTATTCCTTATTATAACCCTACTTAGATCAGAACAAAACTAGTAGATTCTCTTTCACCTATTGGGCGACTTTAAGCAACTTTCGCATTTCCTACTAAGAACCCAACTCTCCAAGGGGCCTTTTTGGCCATTTGCAACCTTGGCTTTTTAGAGAATCCCACTCTTGTGTCTCAGGACTTGTAACTTGGCAATCCACTAGGTGGGTTTTTTTATCCTTCAACTTTCGAATGGTCTTCTTGGATAGTTATAGCGGCCCATAGGCACGAGATGTACCTTGTGGGGTGGGGTGGGGGGCGGAGTCACACAATGAAAGAAGAAAAAAAAGGGGAAAAAGAGATGATGAAAGTAAAAGAAGAAGAAAAGGACCAACAATACTATAGATAGATTTGTAACAACTTACTCAATAATTCAGGAGCGATATTATCTTATCTAACATAACAACACATTCAATTAATTGAACTTATAATAAAATAATTTAATACTATAATGAGTAATTATCCAATAATTCGGGATCAATGTTATCTTATCTAACACAACAGTACATACCATTAATCGAACTTATATAATAAGACCTGCGCGCCATTCATTTGAAAGTAGAAAGCATAGCTCTGGCCTCCGACCTCCCACGAGAGCATTGCTTCAAAAGCATTGAATAATTTTTCTAACAATCACAAGGGACCTACACCCCTAGCAAACTCCACCATCAAGAAGAGATATGAGATATATTTCTTCTTCTTTTTCTTATTTATTTATTTTTAATTTTTATGAATATCAATCATGCATGCATAACATAGATACATACATGCATATATATTGGTCCACAATAAACAAAAATAAAATAAACTNTCTTTCGAATGGTCTTCTTGGATAGTTATAGCGGCCCATAGGCACGAGATGTACCTTGTGGGGTGGGGTGGGGGCGGAGTCACACAATGAAAGAAGAAAAAAAAGGGAAAAAGAGATGATGAAAGTAAAAGAAGAAGAAAAGGACCAACAATACTATAGATAGATTTGTAACAACTTACTCAATAATTCAGGAGCGATATTATCTTATCTAACATAACAACACATTCAATTAATTGAACTTATAATAAATAATTTAATACTATAATGAGTAATTATCCAATAATTCGGGATCAATGTTATCTTATCTAACACAACAGTACATACCATTAATCGAACTTATATAATAAGACCTGCGCGCCATTCATTTGAAAGTAGAAAGCATAGCTCTGGCCTCCGACCTCCCACGAGAGCATTGCTTCAAAAGCATTGAATAATTTTTCTAACAATCACAAGGGACCTACACCCCTAGCAAACTCCACCATCAAGAAGAGATATGAGATATATTTCTTCTTCTTTTTCTTATTTATTTATTTTTAATTTTTATGAATATCAATCATGCATGCATAACATAGATACATACATGCATATATATTGGTCCACAATAAACAAAAATAAAATAAACTGGTTTGTGGGAATTCCCGAGTACCACATTTTGTTCTTTTGCCCCTCTCGTTCATCAGCAATACGCACTGGTCAGCTGCGATTTTTTTGGCCTGCCCTCTCTCTCTCTCTTTCTCTCTACATCTCGATCTTCACGGCCCTGGCCACTTTTCGATCTCTCTCACGAAAATTAGGGTTTTCAGCTCCAACAACCCTTACTCTGTCTCTCTCTCACAGCTCCCTCGAATCTCGAGCTCTCCGCGCCCCTTCCGTGACCTAGATTTCCTCGCGGTTCTAGGTTTACAGATCTGCACAGCTCTTGCTTCGACCTCTGCCGAATCACGCTCTTTCTTCGACATGTTTTGGAAGCTCACATCTCTCTCCGCCTCTTCACCTGTATGTGATTTTTTTTTTTTTTTGGCAGAGTTTTCAAAATTCTA
Organism: Quercus suber; assembly: GCF_002906115.3. Taxonomy (NCBI): domain Eukaryota; kingdom Viridiplantae; phylum Streptophyta; class Magnoliopsida; order Fagales; family Fagaceae; genus Quercus; species Quercus suber. Next base: position 339,957 of record NW_027069812.1, read on the forward strand.
AAATCACTGCCACTGCAATTCAATGAAATAGAATAGCTTGGTTGAGGCTGTTTATTTTAAATTTTCTGCATCAGATTTCCTCTTTGTTCATATAATGGCAATTAATTGTTGTTTATGTTGTTTTATTTTAATTTGTTAATTTTTGGGGGGGGGGGGTTTAAGCATAGTACTCAATTTTTTCATTTGAATTTGCTTTGGACTATTCAACCTGTGGTTTAGTAGTTTTGGTTGCTGAATTGATGTTATATATGCTTACATTTTTGGCTCTAATTTTCTGGGGTTTTAATTTGCTTTATTGGTTTGGTCTTTAATTAATATGAATTTAGTTTTAAGCGGTAGAATTCGAATTTTGCTTTACAAACCCTATTTACCTGTGGAGGATATGGAGGGAAGGATGACAATGAAAAGTTTTTAATCTTGCGAGTTCGAATTCGGAACACTACCAGTCTATCAGTGATTTTTTCAGAGTAACCAGTAAAGATGTGTGACTGTTTCAGTGGTAGTTGGTTATATATAATTTTTTAGTATAGTAACCTATTACTGCTTGGGTTGGTCCAATGGCATAATCTTTGTCCTTTATCCTTGAGAGGTTGATTGTTGTGTACCCCCTTTTGTAAATTGGGTTTCTTTCACCTTAATAAAGTTACTTATCAAAAAAATAATCTTTGTCCTTTACCCCATATCTCTCTCACTCTCTAACCTATTAAAGTTTGTTGGGTGTTGTCTTTTTATACAGGTGGAGTCAATATTAGACAAGGAGAATTTTACTTTGGAAGAGCTGCTAGATGAAGAAGAAATAATTCAAGAATGCAAAGGATTAAACAGTCGTCTTATTAACTTGTAATGTTTATTCTCCGTTGTAATATCTGTTACCTAATTTTTACGTCCTATTTGTACAGATTTCATGTTTGGGTTGCATGGGAGTAAATGTAATTGATATGAGCTCTAGACTGTTTATTGGATGACATAGAAGTTGATCCGGGAAAGTAACTATTTGATATTTATCTCTACAGTCTACGAGATAGAGCTCAGGTGGAGCAGTTATTGCGTTATATTGTTGAAGAACCCCCAGAGGAATCTGAAAGCAAACGAGCCTTCAAGTATAGTTCTCTGACTTGATAATGGAAAAAAAAAAAATTTCAGGAAATTTCCTACTGTTCTTTCATTTTCTTACCTGGTACTGATTGTTATTTGTAAAACCTGTTTCATGAATTAGGTTTCCGTTCATTGCCTGTGAGGTTTTCACATGTGAAATTGATGTTATTTTGAAGACTTTGGTTGAGGAAGAGGAGGTACAGGCTTGGGGTTATTAAAGATTGCATGTCATCTATGAAGATGGAAGTTGATATGATAATTTTGATTATGATTTCGTTTCCTTCTCTTGTGATTGCAGCTGATGAACATACTCTTCTCGTTCTTGGAACCAACTCGTCCTCATAGTACCTTGTTGGCTGGTTATTTTAGCAAGGTATCCTGATATACAAGAAACTTGGTTTGTTTGAAATTTCTTGGGCAATGTTTGTCCTACTCTTGCTTCGGTCACACCACTTGACGATTTTCTACTTTTGGTATTGTTTTAGGTTGTTGTATGCCTTATGATACGGAAGACGGTCCCGCTTATGAATTATGTTCAAGTAAGTGATTTGCTTAACTTTTGCATTGTGTATATAACTCGAGTTTTACTTCTTATTTGAGTCATTGTAATGTTGAGAAAACAACAATGTGCACAAAATTGAATCTATTGCATCTTGCCCATGGTCAACATAAACTATACGTGCCCGAAATTAATGTAAGCTTTGGGTTGTGGCTCAACTGCACCCTCAGAATAACTTGGGATTGTTGCTCATGTACATGAAGTTATGCCCTAAATGGCTTTTATGTTATTTCCCCCCAGGATGTTTTTGTGCTCTCATAGTGCAGGGTTCAAGTTCTTTGCTAATATTAAGCAACTTGTCTGGGTTTTGTATTATCGTGTTGGCCCCTTTATGCCAAAATTATGCTGTTCTAGTGTTAATAGCATCTTGGATAACATAACCATGAAATCCTGACTGGACTGACTTTGTTGAGTCTTGTCTTTTTGGTAACACTTAACTTGCACCCTTTGCTTTCTTATGCCTGTTTAGTGAAATCTTTGAAACTATCAATGCATTTTTTTGGGTGCAAAATTTGTGTTTGAAAGTTCCAATCCTTGGATAATATAACCATGAAATCCTGACCAGAGTGATTTTGTTCCGTCTATCATTTTGAAAGTTACGTATCTATTTAGTCTTTTGAATCTTTGACAGGATGTAAAACTTTTTTCTAGATTGATGGCTAGTGTATTGCCTAACTTTTTCTTAAAAATGTTACTGGATTGGATGTCAGTTGTAGGCAGTCATTCTATTTCTACTGTTTTTCCTTTGATGGATGCTTGTAATTTGCGTGTTTGATTGTATTGGTCCCCAGTTGTATACATCCTGTATACTTGGGTGACACGTTTCTTTTTTTGGGTTCAATAAAATTTCATTATTTATCAAAAAAAATCAAAAAAAGAAAAAAAAAAAAAAACAGATCTCTCCTCTAGGTTGGTTCCTTGAGTACAAATATCTTAGAAGCCAGTTACCTATTTCCTGCAGGAAACAGGCATGGTAGTTGTCTGTACTGTCTATAACCTATAGAAGTTTCTGTCTATATCTACTTTTATGTCCTTGTAAAACTATATTTGATTGGTTGATCTTTTCAGGCTCATCAGGATGTTTTTCGCCAGCTGGTTGATTTGATAGGAATTACATCTATCATGGAGGTAAGTAACTACGACTTTCTATTTCATTTCTGATTCTTAAGTTGTAAGAATTGCATTTCATATTTTAGTTTGAATGTTGATCTGAGGTGAGCTTGTTATGTAGGTTTTGGTTCGACTTGTAGGCGCTGATGACCATGTGTATCCCAATTTTATAGATGTGATGCAATGGTTGGCTGAGAGCAATCTGCTAGAAATGATAGTGGATAAACTGAGTCCATCAGTAAGTGATACAATGCACTTCTAATTTAGGATCAGCTGAGGCTTTTATTACTGCATTTATAGTAAGGGATTTACATATTGGTTGAGTTTCCACTTCATTTAGAAGCCATAGGAATTTTGTGTCAAGTTACAATTCCATCACTGAGTTTGCTATGTTGTATTTTTGTATGTTTTAATATTCATTTCTATACTTGTTGACCAGTAAACCCATTAAGGATGATTTAACTTTTAATTTTCTTGTATTCTCTGTCCCACCTATGAAAATTCATGCAATGTGTGTTTTTAGCATTATATGAAATCATGGCTTCCTTGTATTTGGCACTAATAGGAAGCTAGAGTCTGGGTGGCTGGAGAGATATTTGATTTGTTTTGTTGAGAATTTTTTTTTGTTAAGGATACCAATCTTTGGCAAAGGTTCAGAAATCTGGCTTAAACAAGGCCATACTTTACAGATTTAGAAGCCAAATTTAAGTTTGTGTGTGTGTGTTTAATTTGTTGTCTTTCTCACTCTCTTTCTAATACTGGTTGGTTGTGGTTGAATGTAACCCTGATTGGCCCACCTGTGGAATTCTGAAAGAGCTGCTTTATCTTTATATTTGGTTCTACCATCTTAGCTATGATGTAGAATGTGGATAAGGTCATGCTGCCTTGTTTTATTGCTATCACTCTAAGCTTTTAACTTTTTTGAAATTGAAATGCTTTATAATTGTAGCTAAAGTATATTTTGGTCCCTAAAATTTGGGTTGGTTGCCAATGAGCTCTGGCTTAAATGGCACTTCTCGCACAAAAATGCATGCGTCATGGGGGATTAGTTTGTGGGTTCAAAACCCACTGAATGTGTAATATATATATATATATATATATATTGGGAAGGTTTCAATTTGGTTCGTCAGATTTTAAGAAGTTACAATTTCATCTCTGTAAATTTTTATTTTGAGCGATGTAATCTTTCTAAACATATTGAAGATGATACTGTCACAAAAATTGATGGCATTGTAACCATTGATATGTTCTTCTTCATCAATTTCCACGATGACGTCATTTGTCTAATTGACAGTACTGAATTTATTCAAAGATTAAAACTTTTTGGTGATAGTATTGGAATTTTTTAAAATCTAAGGATCAAATTGGAATAGAAAAGCTTATAATGGAGCTTGAAAGTCTATTCTAAGTTTGTAATGACTTTTTATTTTATTTATTTTAATATTCCCTTATCCCTTATAATCAGGTCTGGTGTGTTCTTTAATGATTTATCTAATATCTGATTTTACATGGACCAGAGTACTCCTGAGGTTCATGCTAATGCGGCTGAAACACTATGTGCTATAACTCGAAATGCCTCATCAGCCCTAGCCATTAAACTTTCTAGTCCAAGGTTTGTATTGAGAGCAGTTTTGTTAATTGAATACATGTTATGTACCTGTACATACTTTATAGAGAGACTTAAATCTTTTTGTCAATATCAGCTTTGTTGCAAGGATATTTGGTCATGCATTGGAAGATTCACATTCAAAATCTGGCCTAGTCCACTCGCTCTCTGTCTGTATTTCTTTGCTAGATCCTAAAAGATCAGTAGCAGCTTCTCCCATGTTTCATTCTTTTCGAACTCAACATATGTATGAGCCTCCAATCACCATTAACCCCGAGACAATTGGTGCAATGCTCCCCAAACTTGGTGAGTTTGTGAATATCTGCTGCCTTTGGTTTTTTATGATGTGAATTTTGTTTAAAAAGTTAAAGAGTGTGTGTGTGTGTGTTTTTTTTTTCCCATGCAAAATGTGCTGTTTGATGTACTTCTGTTTAAATTACATATGCATATACTAGATGCTTATTACATGTCACTATTCGTTTTGCTACCTGCTAGAGTTTTTTTTTGTTGGCAAGAAGAGAGGTTCTTTCAATTCAGAATTTACTCTTCTCAATATAAAATTATATTCAAGTCAGTTTTAAGGCTAAAATGCTATTTACATGGGGTTGCATCTAAATTGGTCCCTTGACTATGAAAATTTGCAATTTTCACCCTTGTTATTACAGCAATGTCAATGTGCCCCGTTCTATTATGATTTTAGGATCGTTATAATAGTCATGGGTATAAATTTCAGGTTTTGAAAGTGAGGGGACCGATTTAGAAGTGACCCCAAACTTAGAGGGTGTCAAGTGCCTATTTCCTTGTTTTATAATTGTGTTACAGTAACCAGGAAATTCTTTCATTCAAGTTATGTTTCCTATACTTTGTTTTAATAAATGATTTTGGTTGCCTTATGAAAGAAGAGAAGATTGCCTGTACTTAATGTTGTAGTTTTGAAAATTTGACATGAGAGATGTGCACGGGCTCGTATGTTTTCTCTTGAGGGGTTGAAAAGTGCTTTAAGGGGGTTAAAGCTCTTTTAGCTCGCTAAAGAGCTTTAAGCTTAAGCTAAAACAACTTTGAGATTAAAGCTGAAATTTAGAACTTTTAGGGAACAATTCTTTGTTCATGCTTTGTAAATCTGGACCTTTAAAACACTATTAATTTTAATTTGCCAAACACTCAAAACACTAACTTTCTTTTTGGTTAAAGCTCTACTACTAAAGCTCTACAGTTCTATTTCATACAGCAATAGCAAATGGGCACGCGTACTCACTTGATGGATGTTAGGCATAAAAACAATTATTTTAGCCTTATTTGGCGTTAATTTTTCTTTATGGTGGTTTTAGTAAATCTAGACAAGCTTGTGTGGTAAAAATTGGTATTTTAATTTTGCATTGATTTGCCACAATGAAAGTTGTGATTGCTTTGATGGCTACATAGGTTTCTTTATGGGTTTCATGTTCTAGACTTTCCCAATTTAGTGCTACTTAATTGTTGGTTAGTCTATGCTTGGTTAGTTGAGGTCAACAAGTGAGGTCCTATTTTCTTTGTTTGATTACCTTTCCTGATGGCTTAAAATAAAGGGTCACAAAATTGATCAGTAGACAGTTTAAAGTTGATATCACATTCAAACAATTTCTCTTTTGTTGTTTATTTATGTTATTAATGGTGTGAATGAAGCTGAAATGGCCTATTTCTCCAAGTATTTGGTGTTGGGTTTATCTTTAATATGCTCTGTTTAAATTCATTCATTCTACAATTTATGATTTGGTGATGCATCATACATACTGTCTCCTTGCCTTCTGAAAAATGTTTTTAATTTAGGAGATGTAATATACAAACAGAGGTGAGTCATCTTGTTCGATAAATTGCAATCCCTTAAGATTCTTGGACTAGCCAAGAAGTGCATATAAAACAGATTTCTGAATTAGCACTTGTAGCCATCAGGGGGACAAGATGAATACTTCCTACCATTTGGGTACATCTGTAACTTTTCATAAGTTTGTAATTGGTGAGACATTCTGGACATGGTAAAACAAGTCAGAAAGCTTGCTGGATAAGTAGCATGCTGCATGGACATGATAATTATTTGTGGCTCTAGTATAGGATCCACAATTATCTTTGATGAAAGAACCCACATATTGATATTGCTACCTTCTATCTTGAGATATTTAAATTTATGAGCGTATTCTAGCCTAGAATTTAATGACATGCGTAATGTAACTGGTGGTGTTTTCTGCCTTGGAAACCAGCTCTTTTAGGTGAACAATAGGGCTTTGTTAGCAGTATTGTGATTTTGGTTTTCAAATAATGTGAAAACTATGGTCTAAAAAGTGAAAAAATGTTTTTGGTAACATGTTTCTATGACATTTTTTAAAAACTGTAAACACACAATTGGGTGCTTGGTATGAGTATCAGTCTTTAAGATAAAGTCTTGACTGATAAAAAGTAAGAGAAATTCCCGCAACACACCAACAGAAATCCCCCTCTTCTGCAATCTCTCTTTTCTTCCTGTCTCCCTCTCTTCTGCTCTACCTTCAGGCCAAGCTCTACCCCATGATTCACTTGGCTCAAAGTTCTTATGATTCTCATTTTATACACATGCCTATATTAATGTTCTGTTGGACCAGATCACATAACTACCTACAAATTATTAAAGAGGGTGCACAAATATGCAGAACTTGAAAGTCCTCTACAAGAACCACAAAATTTACAAAGAATCCCAGCCACAAGTGTAAATTTTATCAGTATGGTTAATTGTTCAAAATTTACAAAGGAATCCCAGCCACAAATTTTACCAGATCCCATAGTCTGGTTAATTGTTGGGAGGAACTTTGTAAAATTTTACCCAGCCACAAAGAACTCCCAGCCAAAAATAAAACACAATAAAAAATATGCAGAAGAAGATCACCATCTATAACCCACACGACAAAAGAGTGAGAAACCCATGCCACAAAATCAGATCAACCCAAGAACAATCAGATTCACAGAGTTTACTCCACAAAAACCCTAAGAGAGAGAGTACAAAACTGGGGTGATGGTTGGTTAGAGACGTGCTGCGTAGCAACGGCAATGATGAAGAGAGAAGAGTGTAAAATGAAGCGAGGACCAGTTGCTAAGACCACTGGCAGCAGACCAAGGAATGGTGGCCGGAAGAGAGAGAGAGAGAGAGAATTGAAGAGGTGTGAGAGATGGAGCTATAGAGAGACGGAGAGAGAGATGAGCTGCAGAGCTCGTGAAAGAGAGAAAAATGCACCGTTAGGTGCCTTCTTTGTCACGTCAAATTTGTGTGGGGCCCATGATTTTCACAGCAATGCCACTCAAAATTGTTACTTGAGTTCTGAAAACACCTCTCTAAATCTAAATACATGCCTTAAAAACCTAAAGTGAGAACTATTATCTAAATACCAGTATTTATGAGAGTTCTCTTACAAAAACACATAACTTAAAAGTGGGGTCCACTTGTTTGAGCATTTAAATCACACAAAACAGTCTTCAAGTTTTGCTACCAAACAGGCCTTAAACTTGATTGGAAAATACTACAGAAGTCCCTAAATGAAAATAATCTCAAACGTTGAATATCTAGAAAGTCCTAGGAAATGAGAGAAAAGTAAATACTAAAAAGTGCCTCCCATTCAAAGAGCTAGAGCAAAAAAAAACTACTTCAATTTTGAACTGAAAGTTACAAACTTGCCTCTATTACTGTAATTCCATACATGCCATAATAAACACAACCTAATAGCCTCACTAATAGTGGTGTCTTTATGCCTGCCAAACTGTCATTTATACCACTCTTGTTTTGCAGGTGACTTGCTTACACTTCTAAATGTGTCTTCTGATGAGAAGATACTGCCTACAACATATGGAGAATTGAGGCCTCCACTTGGGAAGCATCGTTTAAAGGTTGGCTTATTTTTTTTATTATGAACTCAATATGCAAGAGACAAATTTGAGCCTAATCACAAATTTGAACTTAGAGTGGAGTAAAAGAACAGAGTTGGCTGTCATCTATTCTAAGCCTGTATAGCATTCAGAATTCAGTTTAAAAAACTCTTGCTTGTGCGAGACTGATCATATTGATGTCTTTTGGACATCTATTTTTTTTTTTTTTTTAATAAATACTTTGCTCTTTGTTCCAGACTGTGGAGTTCCTTGCAGTACTATTGAGAACGGGCAATGATGCTGCAGAGAATGAATTGGTCAGCTCGGGAACCATTCGACGAGTCATTGATCTTTTCTTTGAGTAAGCTTTCATTTTGTGTTTTGAATGCATGATAGGCAATTTTATTAGTGTCTAGAGAAAGCTTGATTGTGCTTGCAAGATGTGTTGCTTCTTTTATTTTAGTTTGACTGAAGATGCGTGGTTTTTAGTTTGTTATCTGTGCTTTTAACTAATGCAGGTACCCATACAATAACTCATTACATCATCATGTAGAGAGTATCATATTGTCATGTTTGGAAAGCAAGAGTGATACTATTGTTAATCATCTACTTCAAGATTGCAATTTGATTGGAAGGTTTCTCCAAACGGATAAACATCCAATTCTTTCTGGTGACAATGATCAGGTGACTGGCTTTTATGATTTTCAAATACCATAATAGTACATCTATAAATGCTCTGCTGAATCAAAAGTGCCAAAGCAGCATAAAAAAAAAAAAAAAAAAAAAAACCCATAATGATCAAACCAATAAAAAAGGAAAACATAGCGTTGTGTATCCATCTCTGGTTTCCTTTTTATTATATGTATGAGAGGGAGAAATGTACTTAGGGCTTCAATTTTTGTAATAGCACGTAGTTATGTAGGTAGTCATTTATATTCTCCTAGCTGTTGATGGTTCTTATAATTCTGATTATTGTAAATTTTTCCTGACTTTGTAGCCAACAATACCTGCTGCTGGAAAACGGGCACCTCGGGCAGGAAACCTTGGACACATCACTCGTATTTCTAACAAGCTTATTCAGTTCGGAAACAGCCAAAGCCACATTCAGGCATATCTACAGGTGGATAATACATTTTCCTTTTTCATAAAGCAATTCCCTGTGAGCTACTGTTTTTCCAGAAAGTAAAAGTGTGTATAATTTTCATAAGATAATTTTTTGGGTGCTCTGACTGATACTAGATGAGTTTTGAAAAATACCTCCTTTTCACTTTACAGCCTGGATATTTGGTGTATCTTTCGTATTTAATACAGACAAGATTATTAGTTTTACTTATCTTTAGACCACTCTTTTATGTGCTCCTTGCACAATCTCTAAAAATTTCCTCTCTCTCTCTCTTTTTTTTTTTTTTCCCAATTCATATAAAAATATCAGTATTTTCTCTTACTGGCTCTGTATGAGGTATTTGGTGGATTGTTGGTATCTATCATTGATAAAATAAAGTAACGGAAACTGTCTTGAGTACATTTAAGGATGAGTTTTTGTGACATCTTTTAGGGTACTCACAATGATGGTGTTAAATTGCTAAAATGCTATTTTTAGCACCACAAACTACAAAATCTAGCATCAGTTCACTGTAGCAAGTTGCTACTTGCTTTTAATATTTTTTTATTCTTTTTCTATCATTCAGCTCCTCTCTCTCTCTCTTTCTCTCTCTCTCTCTCTCTCTCTCATTCCTCACCCTCTACAGTTCAGGCCAGACCCACTCTCTCTCTCTCTCTCTCATCTCAGAATTCTCACTCTCTCTCCTCCCTCTCTGTTTGTCAACCAAGGGCTGCACGGCCAGCATCCTCTATTCCCAAATCAGATCCCCTAACTCCAGAATGTCTTATATCTGGTAGATACTCCAAGCAAGTACTTCTTTTTTGTAGCAGATTTTGTATCTCTTTATTTGGAACCGTCAAAATAACCCTTGCTTAACCTATCTTCTTTGCCTTTGATGGTGCTTCTCTAATTGCGTAAAGTCTTGCTGTCCTCTTGTCAGTAGCTTTGAAACTTCTGTTTCCGTAGACACTTTTGTTGCTGGCGGTGGGTGTGTGATTGTTGTTCTTGCCTGTTTGCTTCAAAGAAGAGAGAGAGAGAGAGAGAGAGATGAAGAATAAAAAAATAAAGAAAGAACATTTAAATGAAATGCTAAAAAAAATGGAACCATTGATGTTGGGTGTATTGTAAAGTAGTGTGTTAAAATAGATAAAGTGGGTTTTTGAGATGCTAAAAGCTAAAAACTTTAGCTCCGCCGTTGTGAATGCTTAAGTGGCTAATGTTTTATATTTGATATTTCCTTGTGTTCTTTATAGGAAAATAGTGAATGGAATGAGTGGCAAGCTACTGTTCTGCAGGAGCGCAACGCAGTTGAGAATGTATACCGATGGGCTTGTGGGTATGATTTTGCCTTATTTATATGCCATGCCATGCCATGCATTTTCCTTTTTTTTTTTGGTGATTGGGTCATTAAAAATTCTTATGCTTTCTCTTCAAGCCCTTGGCCTAACTAGGTGTATTTATTTTTTTTTGGGCAAATATGAGATTTGGAGATTTTTAGTTGACAACTTATGGGGAGATACTGTAAGTTATAAATGGAGTTGTGTTTTACAGGATTCTCTTGCCAAAAAAGTGAGATTTGAATTGTTCTAATATATGAGGGATCTGACAAGATGTATGATAAATTTTTTGTTCATTTTTTCCTTTCAAAACAATATTGGGATTGGTGAGGTTTTATATCATTGTGCTACGGTGCAGTTGCATTCATTGCTGTTAAACCAAAAAGTTCATTTCTATTTAATCACTTATATTTTCCCTTTTGATTGGATCTCTATGTTAGTCTGTCCACCAAGTTCTTGATCTCTTTTCAACACCTTTGATCCTTTTTATTTTCTTTCACGATTGTCAGCCGTCCAACTGCATTGCAAGATAGGACAAGGGATAGTGATGATGATGACCTTCATGATAGAGATTATGATGTAGCAGCTCTAGCAAATAATTTGAGCCAGGCCTTCCGCTACAAAATCTACGGGAATGAAGATGCCGAAGAGGTAATTAGTTAGACACTTTCTAATCATAGCCATTCCATCCTTTTCTATCATATTTTTCTCTTTTCCCCCTGGGGGGTGAGTGGGTTTGAATTTACTTTTCAGTTTAATTTTTTGTATCATCATGTTTACAGGACCACGGAACCCTTGATCGTGATGATGAGGTAATTGTTTGGGAACTCCTGAATAACTGGAATTCTTTTCCTGATTTGATTATTAAACATTGATGTGTGATTATGTTTTATTCAGCTTGAATCACTTTTGGAAAAGTAAAAAGGATCTAGAATGCATAGGTTGTGAGACAATAATAACAAAGCAAAGAGGAAGTTTGAACTTATATGTTGTTATTGAATTTTATATTGAAATATCTTCCTTTGATTACCAATATGCAGGATGTCTACTTTGATGATGAATCTGCTGAGGTTGTGATATCATCCTTGAGGCTAGGCGATGACCAAGGGAGGTATGTTTGTAAATGATTTTGTTTAAAGTATATCAAGGAAGAACTCGGGACATACTAATGAATTTTTGACTGGGAAGATATTGTTTGCAAGCAAGGATGACTCGTAATAGCTTTGCATAGCATTTTGTACTATTGAACTTATTTTAGGATTCCTTAACTGGCATATGTGGTTCAAAAGGGAACATGGCAAATGGTATCGCTACAGTGCTCCTTATTTGCTGGTCCAACCTCTCAATCATTGTTTGTGCTACTGAATTTGGTATTGTTGGAAAAAGAGAGAGTGTCAGAGAACAAACTTCATTCTAAGAAGGAACCAAGAACTGACCCTTGGCAAAAACTTTTTTTTAAAAAAAAGAAGAAAAAAGAAAGAAAGAAAGAAATATTATTTCCTCTTCCCACAATAATAGGTCAGATAAAGGATGAGATCAAGGGTTCAAAATCCACTGGGTGTGTATATAACTTACCAATAAACAAATGGCAATCTTCCAGGTTGCATTATGAAGTTTTGAGTCTTTTGACTGCAACTCATTGTCTGTCATTAAAGATTACATGATTGTGTTCTGTACTTTTTGACCCTTTGTTTATCATTGCGAACGTAAAGTATATTTGAATTTCAGTAAAACTTCATTACTTATATATATATGTATATAAAATAAAATTACATGATTGTATTTAGTAGTGTAAGAACTTCGTATTGGCCAGCATTGTATATTATTATAATTTGTTTTTTTGTGTAACTAAATCATGTTAAGATGAAGATGAAAGTTAATATTTTTCTCTCCTTTAAAACAGTAGTCTGTTCACGAATTCCAACTGGTTTGCATTCCAAGACGAAAGAATTGGTCATGCACCTGTGAGTACATCAGAGATGATGGATGACATAAACTTAAATGGAACTGCAAATGGTGGTAACAGCAGTAGTGATGATGAAGTTGTGGTTGGAGAGGATGAGGAGTTGGCTGAAAGCAAAGATTCTGTCAATGGCACATCTAGTTCAAATGCGAACTTCCTGAACGGGTTTACTGGGAGTGGTTCCGTGAATGGTGGGATTTTGAACAAGGAAAATGAGAAGGCAAGTGGTTCCCATGATTTAGGATTCTTCAGGTTTGAGACACCTGACAATGAGGAGTTGTTTGGAGATAGGCCTTTACCTGATTGGGTGGGATGGGGCGATTCATCTGATCTGCAAGTTGGTGGTTCAAGCGTGAATCCATTTGTGGATCATGATAACTCTGATGTAAATCCTTCTAGTCAAGATCAGTTAGTGACTTCTGATGCTAGTTCCCCTTCAAGTGGAGAATCCATTCTTCCAAATGGCTCTTCAACCGCTACAGCTTCTAGTGGTGATGGTTCAGTAGGTAGTGATTCAAGTCAGAGATCTGCTGCTGTGCCCTCATTGTTTGAAGAGGATGTTGAGTTTGTAGGTGTTGAATTAGAAGGTACTGAGAAGGCTATGGAACAGGCTCTTAAGGAGGGGATAGTTGGGGAAGCAGGGCCATTGAAGAGAAACATTGTACAAAAGGTGCCAGAGAAGGAGAGTTCCGACGAGGGTGGACCTGGAATGAAGGAGTTCAATGATGCAAATTATTGGAGGGTCGATCACGAGGTTGCTGTTTTAGAGTGACTGTGGGTGGACGCTGCTATGTTTCAACCTTAAAATAGGATCCGACAGCAATGGACCCCATTTTTGGTTGGCACATGGTCCTATGCAGCAGATGTATGTACAGTATAATTTTGTTTCCTTAAGTGGACTTGATAGTAGTCTGTGTCATGGTTATTGATCTTTATTAGTTATTTGTTATACTTTGTTGTTGTTTATCATTCAAGGTTTTGTTTCCTCTTTGTTACTGATTTATGGGGTTTCCCAGATCCATCATAATCATATCTATTCTTGCTAAAATCGTTATTGTTATTTTTATATCAGTTGGACTTTTATTTACCCATTCTCCTTTAGGGGCAGTTTGGGATGTTCGGAGCATATTTTATCATTGGGTAATTTGATTGTTTCCTTAGCTCTTGTTTCCTTATTAGCAGTACTTATTTTATGCTTCCAATATATGTAGCCTCCTTCTCATGCATCCAATATATATAGACTTTCTCACCTTGTAAGTCACCTCACTTATTAGAAGACAGAACGGTTCAATAATCGATATTGGTCTGCTTTGCGTTTTTCCTTTTGAGCCCGGGGAGTTATTATTTTGCTTTTGTTTCCTGGTTATGACTGTCATTCTTGGCTACTACTGTAGCACAATCTGTAAGATGATCGTTGTGTATGGAGCTAATAATAGAGTAAGGCTAGACACAACATTGAGCACTGTTGACAGGACTTGTTGTGATTGGAGCAACATTGATTTATTTTATTTTTGACACAATTGTTATTATGTGGCAGTCAATAAGCCATAAGTAGATGTGAATGATGTTCTTAAGACTACTTAATATATTATAGTTGATGTGCGTATATTGCAGCAAATAATTAAAATGTGGGAAAAGTACACATTGTCTATTTGTGATTGATGGTGTATAATTCGGAGCCTTTGAAGTAACACAACTTTCTTATGGTATTGTTTTATGTGCAAATTATTAAACATCAGTAAAGATAAATGGTAAGAGGTGCAAATGTGAGGACGTGTTTATATTTAGAGTTGTATTTTATAAACAATACTAAATACGGTTTTGTGTTTTTATCAAAATATGAACAACTGTTTATAAATAAAATAATATCGTAAGGAGTTAAGTATTACACTTAAATTATCGAGAAGGTTCTGTATTTTACAAGTAATACTTAGGTACTTTTAGAGTATGAAAAATGATGTTCTTTTTTCTTACATTTATGATGAGTACTATTCATTAAATTTATGGTAGGGTTTATCATGAATGTGAGAGGAGAAAACACTATTTATTTATACTCAGAAAGTACTTAAGACTTTTTTGTGTTTTAGGGCCCTTAGTATATTTCACATTGGATCAGTGTCAGGATTTATTGTTTTAGCAACAATAATTTGTAATTTAACATATAAAATCAATTTTATGTCGCTGTCTTAGCAATAATGTTTCGTAGTTTGAGCTAACATGCAAAATGAGTTTATCGTTTATGTCCCTATTTGTAACTATGTTTTGGTCATTATTAATCTCTATCATGTTGACAGTAGCAGTAGCAACATGATAGAGTCGGCCCTAGGGTTTTGGTTACGTAGGCATAACCTGGGGCCCTTACTAGAGAAAGGCCCAGGTATGAGGGAATAAATGATATTTTTATTTAAATAGACATATGAATTTATACTTTTTACTCCCTCATTAGAACATCCAAAATATTATGTATTAATAGAAATTCAAATAAAATTTATAATAAATATTATCTAAATGATATTTAAATATAAAAAGAATTATTTATGACCCTTAAACTGAATATTAATAAATAATTCTTTTTAAACTAATTGCTTTAATTATTTTATAATAATTTTATGGGGGGTATAAATCTCAGGTCTTATAGATTGTTGGGCTTAGATCAATGACCCATACAATTAATTTATAGAGATAAGTGTGCAAACCAACACTTAGGCTTCTTAGTTGATGAATCAAAGCAAAGAAATGCATCAAGATAGAAAGATTAAGTTTAATAAGGCTAAACAAGGATAAAATATTGAATTAATTGTTCCTCAAAGTGGTTGAGGAGCCCTATTACACTTGGTGTATTACAAATTTGAGTGTTGTTATCTCTCTTTGTTCTGGGTTCTGATCCCTGTTCAATGGGCATCTCCTCCCTTTTTATAGTGATCCGACTCTCATCTTGACCCTCCACATGGAGGGTAGTTGATATTCTCCTAGATACTTGTAACATCCCTCCTTTGGAGGATGTGCTGAGTAAGATTCAGGCTGTATTGACACTGTTTAAGTGTCATTCAACCATTAATGCGACTGCATGGTTGTTGCAGTCAGTGTTATTAAACCTGGACCAGTAACTCGGCGTAAAGATGGGGCCAGATGATCAATTGGGTTGGAACAATACATGACCTAGTCAAAACTGGTGTAACCTGATGGGTTTTAAGCAACTTGTGTGACCCGACTGGGTTTTATTAACTCAACTAAGGTTTTAAGCAACCTTTGTGAATTGTGTAAAATTACATTAATAGGTTCACTTTATTGACACTTTTATTATTTAAATGTGTGATAATATGGTAATTTAAATAAGAGTTTGAGATTTTTCCTTTTCATTTATATAATATACATAATTTTAAGACATAACAAAATTTTATTTAGTAGACTTTGTTGCAATCTTATGATATTCATTTATTTTCCTTGTGAATTTGATAGAAATTCTAATGCTATTGCTTATAAAACATTGATTTTGAATTTTAATAGCGAGTTTAATTTAGGAATATGCCTGTTTGTTTTTTTAATTTACATATTCATGTTATGATTTCTTAAACTTAATTATATATATATATATAATTTTTAAATTTTTTTTATTTGACTCTATAGTTCAACTGATGATCTATTGGTTGAACCAGTGACCCAGTGACCCAGCTCATAGATTTGGTCAACGTCCGATCCAGGTTTAATAATGATGGTTGTAGTGCATTCAATGTGGAGATGATGAACGCTTCCATGGGAAGCTTTCCTTCCCCCTTACCCACGTTTGTAACTGTTACTTCCCTTGGCTCCTATATTCTAGCTTGGTGTGGACTTCATCTCATCCTCTTTAGGTGATCTTCATTTGAGGGTCTTCCTAGGGCCATTCTCCTCTTTGGCAACGAAGCTCTTCTTCTAAGTCATCTCAGATTACCTGGATCAAGGTAACTATCAATTGGGCTTGTATACTCCTTGGGCTCAACCCAATAGGGGTGATACTCTTGGACCTCTCCCCCCATAATAATATTATAATACTATAAGTGACATAGTTTTCTTTCATAAGAGAAATGTCTAAAAAATTCAATTTGGGGGACATTGAAAATTTGAGGGTAAAATATTATTTTGGTTTCTAATACCAAAAGTTTGCTTTTTGTTCCTAAACTTTATTTTTTTTTTTTTAATTTACATATTCATGTTATGATTTCTTAAACTTAATTATATATATATAATTTTTAATTTTTTTTATTTGACCCTATAGTTCAACTGATGATCTATTGGTTGAACCAGTGACCCAGTGACCCAGCTCATAGATCTAGTCAACGTTCGATCCGGGTTTAATAACGATGGTTGTAGTGCATTCAATGCGGAGATGATGAACGCTTACATGGGAAGCTTTCCTTCCCCCTTACCCACGTTTGTAACTGTTACTTCCCTTGGCTCCTATATTCTAGCTTGGTGTGAGCTTCATCTCATCCTCTTTAGGTGATCTTCATTTGAGGGTCTTCCTCGGGCCATCCTACTCTTTGGCCACGAAGCTCTTCTTCTAAGTCATCTCAGATTACTTGGATCAAGGTAACTATCAATTGGGCTTGTATACTCCTTGGGCTCGACCCAATAGGGGTGATACTCTTGGACCTCTCCCCCCATAATAATATTATAATACTATAAGTGACATAGTTTTCTTTCATAAGAGAAATGTCTAAAAAATTCAATTTGGGGGACATTGAAAATTTGAGGGTAAAATATTATTTTGGTTTCTAATACCAAAAGTTTGCTTTTTGTTCCTAAACTTTAAAAATTACATTTTTTTTGTAAATAATTTTTTTAATAGTGTAGAGAAATAAATAAGTGTTAATTTTTTTTCTTCAATAATTTAGAGACGAAAAAAATGGTAAAGTTAAAGGATGGAAAGTAAAATATTTTAAATAATTTAAGGACGAAAGATGAACTTTTTAATAGTTTAAGAATGAAAAATGAACTTTTCAAAGTTTCAGGATTAAAACTCTTGGTAAAATTTAAGGACCAAAATAATATTTTACTAAAAATGTTAAGTTTTATCATTTTATAACAATTAGAATCGCAAAAAGTAAACCATATTTCTAAAATTTTAAGAAGATTTCATTTATGTTTTAAAATAAAAATTCAACCACATATTAAAAAAATGAAAAACAAAATTTATGAAGACTTTTGGATTCACAAGATTTTCATGTTATAATTTTGTATATATAAATATAAAATCATCAGTAATAAAATTATATTTCCGCGCATATCAATCAAATATTAAAAAAAAAAAAAAGTTATTGCCTGTCCCCAAAAAAAAAAAAAATAATAATAAGGCTCCATACGTATCGCATGCCCAACACGAACCTTTTATATTTCAACCGACTTAGAACAGCCAATGACTAAAGTACCCTCGTAAGGCACAGGGGTATCGTACTATTCATGGGCATAAATGGAAATTCGGATAGCGAAGTTCCGTGGCGGATAAGAAAAAATCAAGATATATATATAGAGAAATTTTGGGTAAACCCAAAAAGCTGAAAACTTAAAAAGAGGGTTTCTGAGGAAATTGGTGAAAGCGTGTGAGAGAGAATAATTAGGGTTTGGAAATCGTGAGGTTGAGGTTGAGGTTGAGGTAGCGAAGATGATTGAGGTGGTTTTGAACGATCGGCTAGGAAAGAAGGTGAGAGTGAAGTGCAACGAGGACGACACCATCGGAGACCTGAAGAAACTCGTGGCGGCGCAGACGGGTACCCGGGCCGACAAGATCCGGATCCAGAAGTGGTACAATATCTACAAGAACCATATCACCCTTAAGGACTATGAAATCCACGACGGCATGGGCCTCGAGCTCTACTACAACTAAATCCCTTGGTAATTCTCATTTGATTTGCTTTGGTTTTCGTGATTTCATGATTCCTAATTTAATTGCTTCAGCCTGTAATTCAATTATTAGGGTTCTTTCTTTGTGATTATTTGTGAAAATTTTTACTGTGTTTTTTGTGATTTGGAATTAGATAGTTCTCTATTAGGAACGCTACCTGTTGAATTGCATAATTTAGTTTATTTGATGCTGATAGTGTGTGTTAGTTACTATGGCTTAAAAGTGCGTTTTTAAAACCCAGAACTCCTCATGGCTTTTTCACAAATGCTCATTTTAAACCCAAAACAACGTTTTCCAACAGCTTGGGATCTAATTTTCTTAGGACAAATTAGATAGTTGTTAGGCACCTCAAGAAAAGCTCTAATTTGCTTACATTCTCGTACTTATATACTAGTTTTTTGGTATTGGCAGCCTAGGAAGCATGGACACTTCATTTGGGGTACCTGTCCTATCTATCTTCCGAATCATGTTATAATTTTTCAAAAATTGCTTGTGTTCCTGTATCGTAAGATGCAGTTACGATGCAGCAAAATGGGCACCACACCCGCGGCGAAGTGCGAGCAACGCGGCGGCCGTGTCTGATTTTTTTTTTTAAAAATATTTTTACTGATTTGTGCCGACTCGGCTCCGATTCGGGCTGATTCCCGCCGAACTGGGCCGATTCAGCCAGAACCGGGTTGTATTGGCCGAATCGGATCGTATAGGCCAGGGGCCGAAACTGACTGAAACGGCTGAAACAGGCCGAAATCGGCCTTGAATCATGCCGGAACAGCTGAAATCGGCTTTGAATGAGTCCTACACATCCTAAATCTGTCATTCCTCAATTTTATTTTGAATATTTGTTGCTTCTTTTGTGTTTTCTTTTTTGTTTTGTGTTTCTTGCCTTCTTCTTTCTTTGTTTTGTGAACCAAGGACATATAATGTGTTTTTTAAGAATATTTTAATAGTAAAAATATATAGAAAATAAAAATAAAAATAATTTTAATAATTTTTTAATTGCCGCACCCTGTCGCACCCGCACTCTACTTTTTCAAAAATTTCCAAGTCACCCACACCCACACCCAAATTCGGAAACGCACCCGTGCTTCATAGATCGTACCCATGTCCTTGTCTGTGTTTGTGTTTGTGTCTCCTAGTTGGCAGATGATTGACCAGTGTCTAAATCCTATTGGCCAATTCATAAACAATCATCTAACTAACTAACTAATTAGTTACAAGACTTTAGTTTAGTTTGTTTGACACTTACAACTGATAGTATGTGTTAGTTAGTAATCATTCAGCTTTCTTGTGGTTTATGAACTCAACGTCTATGCGGATAGTGTGTTAGTCCCAACTCTTTGTTAATGATAGAGATACGTACAGGCTAGTATTCTAATTTCTCACAGATAACCCCTTACATCTTGTATCTTCTTGTCTCTCTTTCCCTGTTTTAGCTGTTTCCTCCTGCCAATTTTAGTCTTGAAAGAAAGCTCCCTGATTTCAGTGTTGATTAAGTAATATGGTAACTATGGTTACTGTGCTCTGATTTCAGTGTTGATTAAGTAGAGAAGTTGGAGTTTTGGCCTAGTGAAGGAAGGAGGTGCGGTAACCAATGGGGTATCCCTTGAACTCTGCTAATCATTTGACCTTTTAAAATACTAAAGACATCATAATAAATTTAGCATAACATAGAGAAATAAAAGAGAATGAATTATGGGTCTTTTTCCTTTGGGTTTAAATTCTTTTACATTGATAGGCATCTGCCAGGTTGACATCACTGTAGGCTTTGAGAAACTTGATATGATGTAGCATTCAGTAGAAATTAAACTGGTTCTATGTTCGTTTGTTTACAGATTCTCTCATGCATATCCATAATTCATTGCCATTGACTGCTTTAACTTTATACTTTCTCTATTCTAGATTATTTACCTGCACAAGATGATCTGGTTGTATTAGTCCTTTAGAATTTGAATTGATGACTGAATACTAGGGGTGACAAAATAGGACACGACCCGCGAACCTGACACGACACGACACAAAATTAGTAGGTTATGGGTTGAGGCTTAATGAGTTTGTGTCATATTCGGGTTGATACAACTGGCCCGTTTAATAAACGGGTTGGGTTAGTGTTCAACCCATGGAATTTGTTTGACTTGTTTAACTCATTTAATTCAATGACATTTTACCAAATACCCTTCAAACCTTAGGTATATAAACTTATTAGTTGTTGTGGTTTATTTTCTTTGACATAATCGATTATTAGTTATATTGAGATATTCTTTAGTTTTGAATGATTATTTGTGATGTAGTTACTTGTTAGTTTTGGATTTTATATTAAAAAATATCAATTTGCTTGTTTTTTCATATATATATATGTATTTTTTTTTTTTCATTTTGATAAATTCTAATAAACAAGTCGACACGACTGACTTGTTTAATAAATAAGTTGTGTTAGGGTTGAGGAATCTTGACCCGTTTAATAAACATGTTGGGTTATTGTTGACCCATATGGTCAGATACTCATGACTTGACACGACACGAACCTGACACACGAACATGAATTGCCACCCCTATTTAATACTGCTACCAGCAATATGCTTTCATCTAGCGAAAGTTGTGTTTAAAATGGCTGAACCTAGCTTTTGTGAGACTTTGGTGGAAGTGGAGGGGGTGTGGAGCTAAAGTTTTGGCTATCTTGAATAATTATGTCTCTAGTCTAATTAAAGATTGTTTGCAGGCTCTTATAACTCCCAGTTTAAGACTATTGTAAATATGAATATTCTGAAAATTTGATCCATTGTTTGCAAGCTCTTATAACTTCCAGATTAAGACTGTTGTGACCATGGATTAGTTACATTTTCTTTTCTTTGAAAATTAAACCATTCGTTTTTTGCTATCTTCACAGTTTTCTCTTCATAATGGGAAGTGGCTATTTTTACTTGCTTTGCTTGACATGAGAGGTGTGATACCATTACTGAAGTACCAATTTAAGCTTCTGAGTGGTAGTCTTACCTTATTTTGTATGACTGGCTTGTGTGTTAAAATTTCTCTTCTTATTAGAAAATAAGTGCCCAACTATAGTTAGGCAATATTTGCAACTCACTGCAATAGAGTTACTTGCGTCATTAGCTTGGTTTTCTTGGGCCAATTCTGATGTGGTGTGTTTTTTCTGTTCACAGGGTTGGCATTCGTATCAAAAAATGCATTGCAATCAGAAATGTCTTTGATCTGTAGGTCAGTAGGGCTATATATTTTGTGTTATGTAAGAGACAATGAAGTTGCAAAGTACTGATATGTCCCTGACATGTAATATCTTAATGGGCAGATATGTAAACTAGATATTTGAACACTATTTACTTGTTAAGCGATGTATGTTTGATGCTTTACTATATATACCATATCATCTATGGATTTAACTGCTATATGGCAATTGCTTTTTTGGTTTTGGAGCCCAGTTCCCTTCTATATAGGAATGGCAACGGGTCGGGTTCGGGCCGGATTTTTTAATACCCGAACCTGACCCACGGGCCTGAACTCTTGGTCCGAACCCGGCCCGTTTAATAAACGGGTTTTTTTTTTTAAAACCCCGAACCCGGCCCGTCGGGCCCTGCGGGCTCCACGGGCCCCGTTGGGCTATGGTACTTCAAGGCTCATTCTGTGGCCCAATAAAAAAAAAATTTGTTTGCTTGATGCTGATTTTCTCCGCAACCAAACAGTAACGGGAAAAGAACACAAAAAAATTCCAGATCTGAACAGATGGAAACCAATCAAAATCATTATTTTCTCAACAATCAACAGATCAGAACAAGAATTATAAAAATAGCACTTAAACTAGAAAATACAAATTTGATTACAATAGAAAATACAACAGATCGGAATAAAAACCATTATTTTTCATTACAATATTTTCCCACATCAAAAGTAAAAAAAAGATTTAACATATAAACCCTAGGTTCGAACAAGAAGACCCTACAAAATCAAATCAAATCAAACAAGTAGATCCTATTCAACAAAAATAGCACTTACACTAAAAAATATAAATTTGATTCTATGAACAAACAGAACGATTTCCATTGCAAGAGCTTGAGTTCACGACGAGGTGAGGGAGATGAGAGCGTTGCGGCCTTGTGAGGTGGAGGAGGGCCTGACGAGGTAAGGGAGGAGCAGCGGCGTCTGCAGGCTACGGCAAGGTGAGGGAGGCAGGGAAGAAAAACCGATGAGGTGGAGAACGGAGCGACGCCGGAGAGGTGAGGTATGCAAGGAGTAGCAGCGCTGGTGAAGGAAGCAGCAGCGGTCTTGTTCAAGTGAGAGTGAGAGTGAGGGTGAGGGAGAGAATGAGAGGCGGCTTGGCAAGACAGAGAGGGTGAGAGAGTGAATGTGTCTGAGGGATTAGGGATTAGGGTTAGAAAGTGAGTATTTATAGCTAGGGTTTTTTTTTTTTTTTTTTTTTAATATTATATACGGGTCGGGTTCGGGCCGGGTATGCCTAATACCCGGACTCGACCCGAACCCGCTTAGGGTTTTTTAATTAAAACCTAGACCCGACCCTAATGTTAAACGGGCCGAGTAAAACCCGACCCATTAGGGTCGGGTCGGACCGGGTACCCGCGGGTCGGGTACATTTTGCCATCCCTACTTCTATATGTTGTATTCCGTCTGCTGAACTTTGTTTTAGCTCTGTGCAAATTTCAAATATGCTTTTTAATCACCTTTTGTTCTAACTTATGTAACTCTAACTCCGTTCGATCTTTTATTTATTTATTTTTTCAATGTGCAATATTGATTTATTGGGTGAGGCTACATGTACCAAGGGAAGGGTGAGAAACTTCGATCAATACCCTTGATCTTGAATTTGCCAAACTGGCTGTAGCTAAATCAAATGGCTCAGAGAAGTTAACTGGCCGGTGGTTGTGAGATCTCTTTGATCTCTGTCAACTAATCTGCTTACCGAACTTCTCACATTCCTTTTTTCTAAATTTTTTTCCTTAACTGCTTGTTGAGTACTAATAATGTCATGTCGTTTTAAAACAACACTTCTACCCATTCTCTGGCCAAAATTTAAATGGAAATTTTGTTTTTGATTCTTGCGGAATTAATGGCTAGATGTATTCTTTGGTGGCGCATTACCAAAATCTTAAAAACCTGGGTTACTGGATTGGTTGTGAAATATATATATTGATTGGTTGATAATTTGATCATTTCTATCTCATGGCTGGGCTGCTATTAATGTTAAGGCCTGCTATGATATATGTAGGGTTTACATTTGGCAGCCCCAGTTGGAATCCAAGAATCTGAGAATTTTTTTTGTTTGTTCTTACATAGAGAATGATTTAGTTGGTTCATCAAACTTGTCAACAATTTTGATTTTTGTCATTAGATGTAGCGTAAAAATCAGAATTTCCACTTGTGTGCAACATGCTTGTTAGTCAAACATTCGTGCTCATGAGGAGGGTATGTCATGAGCTTGAGTTGATGTTTGTGGTGGCAAACAGGTGTGGATGCTGTTGGTAGCATTTTCTATTGGGTGTCAGCTCACTGTAAATGAATTTGTGGAGCTACCCATATGTCATGGTCTTGCCCTTTCAAGTTGTTTCTCGAATATAACCTGACGCGTTTCAGGCTTATATGTGTGCTGTGGGTAGCATGTGCAGTTGATTGTCGTGGAAGCTTTGTCCAAGTATGGCCACGGGCGACCTGATGTCGCACATGGAATGCTTGTGGAAATATGTGGGTTGGAGTTTGGTTGCATGGTTGGTCGTTAATTGGTTCAGAAATGTGTGATGGTGTTGTTGGCTTAAGAAGCTAAGTGTGAAGTTTGTCACCCTATTTTGCCCATAACTACATGAAGAAATAAAAGGATCGGTTCTTCTATGGACACAATTGCTCACGCAATTCACACAATTTGCAGAGTTGTCAATGTGTGATTGAATTACATCATTTACATACGGATCTATCATTGGAATTTAGTGAAAAGTAAACTACTCATTGCCTGTCTAGTTGTCTAAGTTGTGTTAAAGTGTGCGGGCAAATGTGTGGTCCTAGACCTTTTGTAGAAGGATGGTTATCTGGAACTTAAAGTGAGTGATTCTAGATTTTTTTTAAAAGGATGGTCATTTGGAGTGGAGTAGTGTGATTTTTTTGATATGTATAATTCTTGAACATAAAAATTTCAGATTTCTTCTTTCCAAAATTTCAATCTCTTTTTACATAGCTGGATTGGGAGTTGACATGGAAAAAGGCAACCAAAATAAAATTATGGATGTCTCCCAAGCTAGCAACCACCCTATGACAGCTTGCCTATTGCAGAGGCAAGAATTGAATCATCGGGCATGAGCAACGCGAGTAATATGGAATAGTGAAGCATTGGTAGCTTTTGAAAGCTTCTCGGAACCTTTCTCCAGCCAAGTCAAGCTTGGCTTGTAGATCTCTAATTTCTTCCATGGCCTCTAATAAATCCTGCATTTTTACCCCTCACTCAGCCTGAATGTAATCTCCCTAGTGAGTTTGGCAACCCTTTCTACCTCGCCTAACAACAAGAGAGCTAAGAGAATCAATCTGCTCACAAAGTCCATCAAGGTAATCCTAACTCATGGTCATGGATGTAGAGTTGTCTGCTCATGCACACCTCTTCTACGTCTAAAGCTTCTCGCTGCATTTGTCCAAGTTCAATCTTCAACCATCTAGCTCTTTCTTAAGTTGCCCAGCCCGATTGAGTCGTGTCCTCGGGTTAGCCCATAAGCCCTCAACCTCAACTCTTGCCGCATATGCTTAGTAATGACCTCATCTACTTGCTTGTGAAGAGCTTCAGTATCTTTTTTATGGTGTCCCTTTCCATACCTCGAGAAGTACCTTATCTAACTCTTGGCCTTAAGGCATACAAAATGGGGGCATATGGTAAAGAATCACCAATGAGAGCTAATTGCTACTCCTTAAACTAAACTAAGGTGTGGAATACCGTCCACAAACTCAATCTTAAAGGTCTTTACTTCCCACTAATTCTTGATAATCTCCATTCTTTTCTCTATGTTTGCCATTGATAAATTCTCAAAGATCAGCTTGCTTACATCCCTTAGGGAAGGGATAGGTTGTCGACGTCTAAATTGTTGAATTGCTAATCTTGGGTACTGACTTGTACACCCAGCATCCCTAATAATAGGGGGTTTGGCCATAGCATTGGACCCAACATAATTTGAACATGTGTACGCATCGTGTTACGTCTAATGCATTGGAGTACTGGATATAAGCTTTACCAAATAATGAGAGATAATAGAATGAATTGCACTATGTAATAGCCTCCCACCTAAGATACCACTATCTTATTCTTCAAGGTCACTCATCTACATGCAAATCCCACATGTTTTTAACTTTTTATACCAACCACCCTTCATTCTTAAAAAGGGAGGCTTAATGTTAGTGGCTTGATGAATCATGTTGTATACACAATATATGAAGGTCAGACTGCGTCTAAAACAAGCGATACTAGTGACAATAAAACCACAACTGTATAAAGAATGAATGGTTTCACACTTTCTCTAACTACAACAGGAATGAATGAGGTAGAAAGGAACATACGAATATATTATAGGTCATGAATGCCAACAAAGGCTAAGAAATATATTGATCTATGACATGAGTGATGAATGCCAATCCTTAGCTGATGTTGTGATCATATGACACAGTGGTAAGTGGGGGAAGCTCCATAGCATGAAATCTAGGGGATCCGTAGTACTGCCTATCCCGCATTCCTCCATCCACATCCCTCAAAACAGCCCATAGTATCGGTATCTGTTGGCCAACACCGATTAGCTTTTGCCCAAAAGCTGGGTGATGCAAGCACACGAGGCCAAAAAATTGATGTGGGTTCAAGGAGTTAATACATGAACTAATCAAGCTATACTCCACCACTTGCAACAAAGATATATGCTAGTTTCTTCGGTAGTGATTGTTGCATACAATGTATACATTATACGCGTACAACAAGAATTACCCATTTCGTAAATTATAACTAATAATTGAATATTTATTATTTCGTAACTAGTTGCAAACTCACGCAATGCGTGGGAATTGATAATTATTTTATAGTTTATAATATATAATTTGTTCTTTAAATTATGTGGAAAGTCATTTTTTTCTCTCAAAAAATTAAATTATTTCTAAAATTATTTTTCATTTATCTATCCCAAAAAATTTATCACCGTTTTATTATTTGGATTTTTTTGATTGATATTATTCATTTTTTAGGCAGTTTATATTTTGCTAAATTATGTTATTGTGTATTATATTTTCTTAATTTTTTTTCCTGTACAACTAAACTGTTTAAATTTCAAATATATTATTCAAATTTTTCATTCTCCTAAAAGAGATTATCATATTTATAATTTTTCGTATTGTAGGAGTAACTTCAAACTATTGATTGGGTTTTGTTTAATAATATAGATACATGAGATGGAACTGCATATTTCTCAAAAATTCCTAGGAGATTATACCATATTATAAATTTAATATTTAAAATAATACGTAGAAAAAAGTAGACTTTTTTTCTAAAATTGAACACTTCACCTATTGAAATAAAAGAAAATAATTTGTATAAAAACGTAAAGAGAATTTCCTCAAAAAAAAAAAAAAAAAGTAAAGAAAACGTGATCTAACTAAAAAAAAAAAAAAAGACTACACACACTTTCATGTCTCTCTAATTTTTGGGTTATCTACGCTTCAGGAGTATCTCTAGATGTATACACCAACATTTCATTCAAGTAGTCAGAGACTCTTCTAATTTTTGGATAAATTTTCATAAATTATATTCATTATAATTTGGGATTACTATATTTTCGAATACAAAAAAAAAAAAAAAAAAAAAACCTAGGGTGTGATGAAAATCTGATAAGTATTTTGTAGTACTTTATAAAAATCTGATGGTACATAATAGAATATTATACGGATTTGCAACAATTTGAAAAAAAAAAAAAGTAATAGATGGACTTTAAATATTCTATGAATAAATATCAAGCACTAATTTTTTTGATAGATTAAGATAAATATGAAAGTTAGTTTTTTTTTTTTTAATTATTATTTTGCGCATGGGAAAGACATCCATTAAGTATTTAAAATTTAAAATACTCAACTTCTAATCCTTATCTTTTCTTTTATTTTTTTAATAAAATAAAAATTTTAAAATTTTTTAGAAATCTCTCTTACTCAGTTACTCCTTAACTAAAATTTAAAATTTTAGATAAGTAAAAACTTAAAAATTCCTTACACCTACACATTTAAGGCTTGATAAAAATTGGTTAGGATAATCAATTATCACTTTTCTTTACACGTTTCTTATTAATGAGAAATTCTATTCAGAAAATGTGGGGAAGGTAAATACGTTGCGAGTTTTTAAAGCTATTGAGTAGAAGTAGGAATTTATATCAACATAGAAGTAGGAATGGTTTTTTTTTTTTTTAATTTATTTTTTTTTAAGCTATTGAGTAGAAGTAGGAAGGCATTATTTTTGTCAATTTACTATTTTAACCCCATTTTTAAGTTTTAGGTAGAGGTATTTTTGATAGTAAAAAAAGCAATAACTAACTTTCTTTTGCCAATTTACTATTTTAACCCCATACACACCATCAAATTGAAACAAATAAATAAATCACAACCTATGAAGATCATAACACATAAAAACTAAAATGTCAATAATAGAATACATAAGGAAAGATACCAATCTTTTTTTTTTATTTTTTTTATTTTTTTGGTTTGATACCAGACCTCTAGATGAAGAGTGACATTAAGATTGAAAATAGTGGAGAGATGTAAAGGTAAAAGGGACATTATCAATATCTACGTGGAAATGTGACTCTTATGTCCATTGTTCTACATTTTGTGGAAACGTCTTTTTTAGTCTTGGTAGTGTTCAACATCAAAACACCAACATTTCATGTCTCTCTAATGATGTTGCATATGAATATTGAATTTCGTAGGCAAGAGAATCTTCATATTTCTATTTATATCTAGATTGTGAAATATCCTCGAAATCCATGATCGATCTCTATCTCCACATTGTTTTTTTTCACTTGCGTCTTTTCTTTTCTCCAATTATGTTGTTTTCATGATGCAACTCAGTGTAGCTGAGACCGAAAATCCTCTTTCCAACTAGGATTTCTCTTTTTCTCGAGAGTTGATTAGACATTCGAATGAGCAACAACTAGTGTAGAATAATGGTGTTTGACTTCTTTTCAGACACACTTAATGGTAGTATCACGTAAGCATTTTCCACTTCTAAGAGAGAGCTGGGGCCGCTAGTAAGAAAATAAGAAAAGTTGCTTGCTTGCTTTCTGATTTTGATTTAACTTTTGCTTTCTTGCTTAGATTGGGTAATGCCCTGTGCTCATGCCTGTCTTCATGTTTCGTTTCAATTATCTGTTTTTCCGATATTTCATCCTGTAAAAGATAAATGTGTTAGGGAGATAACTTGTTTTTTTGTGACAGAACATGAAGCCTAATCAGCATCTGCAAACCCCTTCAAATGTAAATCTGTCTTAGAAGAGAACATAAGACCCTTTCCTGGTTCATTCTTCAAATATTGTAAGATTCTATAGGCTGCATCTAGATGTGGCTTTCTTGGTCTAGACATGTATTGGCTAAGCTTATGGACAACAAAAGTGATGTTTGGCCTCATAATTGTCAAATACAATAACCTGCCTATCAATCTTCTATAGCTGCTAGGATCTTTAAGCTCTTCCCCTTCCAATTTACTTAATTTGAGACTTTGTTCCATAGGTGTCTTAGCTAACTTACATCCTAGCATACCAGCCTTATCATTACAAGCTATTAAGCCATTATCCACATATGTCAAAAGAACCATAAAAACATCACCTTGTCTTCTAGTAAACAGAGAGTAATCAGCTTTGGAATGAATGAAGCCAAGCTGAATCAAAGTTCCATAAAACTTGGCAAACCATTGCTTAGAAGCCTGTTTAAGGCCATATAGGGACTTATTCAGCCTACAAACCACCTCCCCCTAGCTATGAAACCTTTGTGGAAGAGCCATATAAACTTCTTCATCCAAATCACCATAAAAAAATGCATTATTCACATCTAACTGACTAAGAAACTAGCCCTGAATTGTAGCCATAGCAAGAAGCACTTTGACAGAAACCATTTTGGCCACAGGGGAAAAAGTCTCAAAGTAGTCCACACCCTCTTTTTGTGTAAAGCCTTTAGCAACTAACCTAGCCTTGTACCTCTCAACTAAACCATCAGCCTTATACTTAATTTTGTACACCCACTTACACCCTATAGGCTTCTTACCAGTAGGCAGAGGAGTCAAGGTCCATGTGTAATTTGCCTCAAGGGCAGCTATTTCAGTAGCCATGGCCTGTTGCCACTTGGGATCAAAAGCAACTTGGTAGTAATAGGTAGGCTCAACAAGGGAAGAAATGGAACAACAAAAAGATTTGTAAGAAGGACAGAGGTGTTGATAAGAAAGATGGGAAGAAAGTGGATTAGAAGTACCCAATTGGGAAGGAGAGGCAGCAAGAACAGAAGATACCTGGTTGTAGTGATAAGCCTGTAAGTGGGAAGGTTGTTTGACAACTCTAAAAGACCTTCTAAGAGGGATATGATCAACAATAGGATCAAGGGGTTCTATAGGAACCTCATCAAGCATATCATCATCAAGAGAATGATGAATATGGGTGATGGAATCATGAGGCATAGCAGAAGTGGATTTAGACTGATTTATAGGATAAAAAATAGGATGAATAGCAGGAACACAAGGCAAAGGTAAGGAAGTAGGATGCTAAACAGAACCATAAGAACCTAAAACAAATAGGAAAACATTTTTATGAAAAATGACATCCCTAGAAGCAAAAACAATATGAGAGTCAAGATCAAAGACCTTATATCCTTTAACATTAAAAGGAAAGCCAAGAAAAACACACTTCCTTGCCCTTGGAGAAAATTTGGTTCTAGTATGAGAGATAGTGGATGCAAAACACAAGCAACCAAAAACTTTGAAAAGAGAATAATCTGGCAGCTTGTGAAAAAGGATTTCAAAAGGTGTTTTATCATGCAACAAAGGGGAAGGATGTGGATGACATTGAAAAGAAAATCTATACCAAATGGTAAGATTTGAATCTTCTCTGTTTATATGAAGCATGGAAGCTACTCCATCACATAGATCTTCAAATGTAATACTTCGGCTTAATGGAAGCATAGAAGGAGGTGGCCCTTCGTAATAAACCTCATTTTCTCCATGTTTAATTATTCCACCGGAATGGATGAGAAAAATGAACAAATTTTCTTGCATAGAATAACAGATTTTTACATCTCCTATTGTAGAACATATTTTCTTACAGCCAACTCCAAATTTTGGTAGTGGGCCCATAGATCAATATGGAGAGAGATTAGAGAAAATATCCAATTCAATTAATTGATTAAGATAATATATAGGTAAATGTTTCTCTTCTTCAAACTAGTTTGGACTTCAGAGAGAAACTCTTCAAACTTCTTCTATATCTTTTTGTTGAATGTAAATTATAAAAATCTAACTGTTGGATTGTATGTTTTTATTTTATCTTTTATGCTTGCAAAATTTCAAAAAAATCAAAGATCAATAGTTATGTTATCAATTAAATGTTTAAATTTTAAGTTTTTGTGATACAAAATTATGCATAAAAAATAAGTTCATTAATCAAATAGTAAATAATATCCGATTTGAACAGAATTTTGCATGTATTAAGAACATAAAAAATAAGTAATTAAACGGTTAGATTTTCAAAATTTTAATAAAATAAAAGGGAATAGGAGGAGTTTGAAGGGTTTCACTCCAAATTAGTTTGGAGAAAAACCATGTCTTATCAGATATTCGATAATTGTTTTCTCTCACTAGCCTTGCTTAACAGACTCATACCACACATAAATCCACATGATTAACACGTGACACTAATGAGACTAACTTAAGCTACAATAGGATTAATAAAGTATGAGTAGTTCTAATATCACATAAATTGCCACAACTTTTGTTATAACTATCCTATATGTTAGATTGTGATTGGCTGCTTGTCACATTCACATAGACCTCCCACTTTTTCTCCACCACTCATAGTTTGTCACGTGAACAATTGTGACACAAGTTGTACCATTTTACATGGATTTAGAATTTTTCATAAACTATGAGTTAAGGTGTTAATAAAGTGGGGAGTGGGGATAAGACTTTCTAATCTTTTACTACTATTTTTTATAGAATTAAACAGTTTGTAAGAAAAATTATTTTTTATAAGAAAAAAAAAAAGAGGGAGAGAGATTTTATAACCTAAAATTTAGGATTTTAAAACTTAATTATTTTAGTTAGATAAATAACAACTTCTTTCTGAAATTTTCAAATTTGTGAGGATAAAGATGAAGAGTAACTGCTTGTAAGTAGGGAAGTAAATTTGGGAAGATAAAGATAAAGAGTAACTGGCTGGAAAGTCGGGTACATGAGATGGGAGGTTTTTTGTTTTGGAGAAACAGATGAAAAGTTTGTATCTGTATAGGACTGAAGTGGGAAGTTATAGGGAGATTTAATTCAAATTCAAGAGGATAATGATGAAGAGTAGCTGGGTGTCAGTAGGGAACTGAGTGGTGGTTTTTTGTTTTTTTACCTATATCTAGACTCTATCGGCAAGTTGCAGGGAGATTTATAGTGCGTGTTTGCAGAGCTCTCTCTGCGTATTCATTCTCATTCTAAACGCTAAACTCTAAAGTCTTTCTATAACTCATATATTCTGAGTCTTAGCTTCTCTGTCTGTCACTCTTGAAAACGTTTGGGGAAAGATATTACGGTTTCAGCAAACTTGTTCTAAGGTAACAACGATCAACAACAATATGTTTTTTTATATGACTAAATATATATATACATTAGTGTATTCTGTATAATGTATCCTTGGTGTCTTGGAAGCCTAAGAAATAGTCCACGGTTTCAAGATCTTCAGCAGAAGCTAAGTATAGAGCCATGGCAGTTGCTACATGTGAAATTGTATGGATTTTATACTTCCTCAAAGACATTGGAGTTAAACATGATAAAGAGGCATTGCTGTTTTGTGACAGTCAAGCATCATTGCATGTTAGTTCCAATCCTGATTTCCACGAGGGAACAAAGCACATTAAGATAGATTGTCATGTAGTTAGGGACAAGGTTTTGGAGAGGGTTATCAAGCTAAATCATGTGAGGACTCACTGTCAATTAGCAAACATGCTTACCAAGGCATTGGGCTACAATCAGTTTTCTAATCTTGTTAGCAAGATGGGAATGTTAAACATACACACACCAGCTGCCCTTGGGGGGGAGTATCAGAGTGTTGAACACAAGGAAGAAGCAAGAGCATAAGGTGGAGCTGGTTCAGAATCAACAATCATTGAATAAAAGCTGCATAAACGACATTAGCTAGTGTTTGTACTGTAGATACGACCTGTAGCTTAGTGATTGTTTTATTTTGTAAGTGATTGCATGTGGGAGTGTTCAGTTATTGCTGTATACTCATGCGTGAGAGTTAGTTTTCAGTCTGATAGTAGCTTTTAGTTAGTTAGGCTTGCTCTGTGTTGTATATAAGAGATTGTAATCTTGCTTTTGCTAATTAATCATGCATACAGAATTTCTTCATTCTGTTTCTGATAGGGAGCAAGTGAGAATATGACTTCAAATATAGTAAAATTGAGAGGGAAAAACAAACTAACCCTAACTAATCGGTCTAAAATCCATAGCCAACTCCAAAATTTTGAGACTAAAGCTTTGTTTGGTATTGATGTATTCTCGAGATATCTAATTCTTTGACAACTATTTTTCCCCAATTTTTTAAATATGAGACCATCACATTTAACAAAGAACAGAGACCGCTATTTAATAAACCCAACAAACAGTTGATTTACAAAATACAGAGAATAAGCCTAGCTTGATACATCTGCAGACAAGTTATACATTTCTGCAGTACCCTAAAATCCTGCAGATGAAAAGTTGAACCTTTCAATTAATACATATATTTTCTGAAAACAAAGGATATGTATTAGCTTGCTAGATAAAGTTTTCTATAAATCAAGCAACAAGTTTCATTATACACACAAAATACGGATTCCAGTACTGTCCCAGTATAACAGTTAAGCCAAAATCTGGGACAAATATCATAAACTGATAAAAGTATTAGCCCCTCTCCTGTTCTTGATTTCCCTAGCTAGACAAAATATCAGCACACCTATTAGTTCCCTACAGATGTGCTTAGGTTCCTGCAATAAGAGATATAAGTGTTAAGGTCATTTGTGAGGGGGAGGGGAGGGTGTGTGTAATAGACATCCATTTAGTAATAAGAAGAGAATAAATTTTAACTAATAATCTCTTGATTCTTATAAAATAATAAATAAATAAAAATACTCTCTTAAATCCCCTATTTCAGGCTAATAGTAAGCCAAACCTGAGAACCCAGAACTCTGGAAAAGCACTATTAGTTCATCCAATAATGAGATAAAGGCCTAGGACGCAGCAAGCATTTTCATCCCTAATGAGACCACCCACTCCAGCTGGACCTGGATTCCCCTTCGAACGTCTGGTCATATTTAATTTAGCAACGTTGGACGGAGTGGGATGCCAGGCTACAAGGAATGTACGACTAATCTATGTCGAATTGTCTTGGCACTAACAATCTAAGATTAGAAAATTCAATAGAGTGGGAGAGTGTATGAAGTGTGACGCAATGATAAATTTGTTACAGAAAATAATGTCATTGCTAGTTAACTAGATAGTCCAAGGAGTGAAAAGGAAAACAATGTTCCAAGAAATACCCCGAGCAACGTAGTTAAAACTACTCATTTTGTTTTCCCCAATGATACAATGGGGTTTCAAAAAACACAAAAGCTAGTGCATGAACATTCATTTTCAACCAAATAAGTTTGGCCCAGTAAGAATCCCTTCAAACATGAAAAAGGTGTTTCTGGGTTAATACAACAAGGGCAAATTTGATGTGAGGTGTCCGTGTAGTAAAAGATGGTAGTACGAGAAGCTAACCCGTTGGCTATTGTGCATTCATTTCCACAGAAGATAATAATAGCTTGGGTGGCCTGGGTTCAAGGGTAAACAAAATTTTCCAAGGAATCTGAACTATCTATTTCATATGTGCTTCACAGTTGCTCATTTTACAATAGATAAAGGTAGCACTACAACAGTCTCATATCATTTAAAGGTCTTATGTTTAATCAGTACATAAAGACTATCAATATAACAAAAATGTAAGTCAATGTATGAACCATAAGTGACGTATACATGCAAATTACACCTTCAAATACCATAAAAGTGAAATGTTTGCTGAGTGGTGTAACGGATACCGAAAATGTCAGATCTTTTCTTTTGTTTTTTTTCCCCCTCCTTTGGCAGCAGGGTCATGGGGTTACACAATGCCTAGTAAAGTTCACTCATCATCGTCATCATCATTATTATTAAGATTTACAAATGAAATTCACACTCTATTCATGTCTAATATTGTAAATTTCATTCATTTATTATAATTATAATTATTATTATTAAGACACAAATGAAATCAACACTATTCATGTCCATAGATTCCACTATAAAACTACTTACCTTCAGTTCCTCGTTCATTTGGGGGTTTCCCATTGCTTCAAAATGTAGGATACTACCTCTCTCAGCGATGCCTTCCTCCCTTCTTTGTAATTCCATAGCTCTGATATTACATATCGACCACTTGGGTTGTACTCATGCATATCTACCAAGGCTGTGGTCACAGCCTTATAAAGTTCTTCACCATACTCATCTTTTAGACCTTTCAATCTCTCATCCTCTTCATCAATTATTTCCTGCACAACCAAATCCAGTATGAACCGGTTAATAACAATTTGAAAAAAGGAAAGGCAGTAAAAAGAGAACATGGTGCAAATTCATTTAGAAAAAAATTGAAGCAAGAAGTCTGAGCAAGAAAAAAATTCCTACATGTGTGGGGATAATGACTAATGAAGCAGTCTACCATTAAAATCAAAATAATGATTACTGAGTTTAGTAACCAATCAATCAAGGAGACTAGAAGAGCAAGGTGGTGGCATTGTTGTTGGATATAGAACTACAAATGCTAGAAGACCAAGTTGCAGAGTTGATAAAGTACTATTTACAATAAGCCTCATAAACCTTTCCAAAGAACACTAACGAATTATTTAAAATATAAACTAACCTGTAGAAAGCAATGTTGAGTCTAGCATAATTAAGGAAAAAGTTTGGTTTAAAACTAATTTGGAGCTATCTTCCTCTAACCCATGATGTGGCGATTGAAGTGACCATCTATGTATAGTTATATTTACATGATTTTTTTTATGAGTCATGTGATTTGTCTATATATATCTAAAAGCTGACTTGTCATCCAGTTAAGCTACATCAGCAACATATCATCATTTATTTTCTTTTTTTATTTTTTATTTTTAAATTTACCGATTGACATTTATTAGAGAAATGATATGTCTACAACATTTTTACAACAAATCCTAAGTGGCAAGTTATTATTGGTTGTTATTGTTGGGGCAAAATAATAATCTTAGTGTTAGTTTCAAATTTGAAATAATAACAACTAGTCACCTGTGATTTGTTGTAAAAATGTTGTAGACGTAGCATTTCTCCATTTATTAAGCATCTCCTTAAATTTAGGTGTAATTTTATCTCCAATTCTATCATGTGTCTCTCCGTTAACTCAAACTCTTTAAATGCTGCTATTATATGGAATTCTAACAGCCACCAATACATTACAACCTCCTCACCTCCTCTATATGTTGTAACTTCTTCCATTTATTAGGTATGATATGACGAATAACGCCATTAGGCAAACAATTATGGATACATGTCAATCTTTTAAGCTGCCAATATTTTTCTTTGTTGTTTTCATTCAGCATTTATTCATACTTTCTATTGTGTTGCCATAATAGACTCCATTTATATTATGGTCTAATGTTATGCAACCTTTCATATGTTGATATATGATTGTTACCAAAAAAATTAGTAAATCTTCTACATCCTTTCCTCTTCTTTTGATAAAAGAGACAAAAGCTTCAACTCTATATATTTCTTATATTTGGATTGTCTCTTTCAATCTCTCTAACACATTTTTCTCCCCCACCCCCCCCAAAAAAAAAAAAAAAAATCTCTCTAACACATGAAGTTTAGGAGTTGCAGCAGGGAAATCAACTTCACCACAACAACAGTACCTCTCTCTCTCTCTCTCTCTCTCTCTCTCTCTCTCTCTCACCCACCTTATTCTTCATGTATTTGCATGTTCTCAATTCACATATTCTCTGTTAGGTTCTAAAGGTTTAGGAATTTATGTATTTAGAACTCTAATTTGTAATATTGGCAAACCATGATCAAAACGATATGTTTAGTCTTATTATAGTGTGCTCAAAGTTGTTTAATTATTGTAAAGTTGGGAAAGTTGGAATCGAGAGACTGTAAGATGGCAACTAGTGACTAGTTTAAATAATACAAATGGATAGTCTTATAAATCACTATGTAATGGGTTGGAAAAGATAGTTTCAAACCAGGTTGGAACCAAACTTTGTCCAATAACAAATATTTGAAAAATGATAAAGTTTAGCTTTAAACTGGTCTGAAGTTTTCTTCCTCCAATTCACTATGTGACGATTGAAGAGACAATCCACATTTAGTTTTAATCACATGGCTTTTTTAATGAGTCATGTGACGTTTTTAAATAACACATTTGAATTGTCTTATAAATCACCAAGTAGTGAATTGGAAGAGATAGTTTCAAACTAGTTTAAGGCTAAACTTGTTTCTTTGAAAAATATGGTGAACTAAAAAGATAAAAAGAAAAGAAACTTTATGCTGGTATTAGAGTATTGAATGCATACTACAGTTTTTCCATCTTCACCCATGACAGTCTTATAAGGATGCCAGCTGGGATCCCTAAGGTAATCTACCCACATTGAGCAAAGCTCTGCAGCTTTATCACTAGCTTCTTTTTCAGAATATTTTCTATTAACTGCGTTATAGAATGGTCGAGAGTCAAGCTCTCCCATTCTCTTGATTCCAATATAAGAAGCACTTCCACAATTTCCTAAACTCTGCAATTAAAGGTAAATTTAACTTTATAGAGGTCCCATAATCAAATGACATTACCTCATTGGTAACAAAGTATAAACAACATTTAAACATCTCAATGTACACCTGTCTGTGTCAGCATCAAGAGAATACAAATTTTAACAGAAATAAGATACCAAAATTACAGCAGTTCAGCAAGTAAGATCAAAAGCTATTAAACTAGAAGTTTACATTGCATATGGACTCCCAGTTTAAAAAGTTGTCTTCATCAATGAGCAGGTTCTATTAAACGTTGTCTTCAGAATTTTGAAAGTTATCCCCCAGAAAGATAACTGTCAAAATTCTGAAGATTGTTTGTCCTTGAAGAAAGATATACTTACATTTATTATCTCCTTTCGAATATCACTTAGTTCACCACTCATATTGATGTGCTGAACAGTCAGAGTTTGATTAGTTGCTTTCATGTCCTGCAAATCTTCTTCATTCTGTTTTAAAGATGTCATTAAATGTTCTCGGATTATTCAGCCTCTAAAATGAGATTTTCAGTTTGAAGATTACAAGTACTCGCAGACAAAATCGGACAACATTTTAGAAATACTTACTTTAAACAATTTCTTGTGAACTGCCTGCAATTTATCACTACTCTTTTTCGCTCTGGAGATAAGATCCTGATTAAGCGCTACCATGTCAGCCGAAGCTTTTTCCATCAGTTTCAAATCTAGTTCAATTGCTTTAATCTTTCTCTTGGCCCCCATATCCCTCTGCAATGCATAGCCGGTCAAATCTTAAAAGATAGAAGTAAGAAACATTTGGAATGGATAAAATGTATATATGAAATAATAACACTTAAAAAATTCAGTTATCTAAGGTTACTAAATAAAGGGCACCTTCTGGTTGCTCAACTTAAGTCAAGGGGAGATGCTTCATAAACATAAAAGTTAAAACAAATCTCAATGCAACCATAGAGCTTAGTTTAGTTTCTAATTATATATATACCCAAAAAGAAGAGAAAATATGAGACTCCAAATTTACATGATGAAACTTCTCTGTGCTAGGGTTTTCTTTTTTTTTTTCCTTTTTTTTTTAATCAAACAAACACACACAAACACGAGGGAATAGGTACACTCACCTGTACATGATGAAACTTCTCTGAACTAGTTATAATTTTTAGTAATTGGATAAACCAAGTACAACCATGTCAATTTTTGCTACACTCATAAAATGATTTGATCATTACAATTATGAACCATATAAAAACCATTTGTGCATCTAAAAATATGGAATGATTATATAGTTATTTCCAAATTTTATAACTTACTCATTCTTATGAAAATAATTAAATCTTAACCCTTTGGAAAGGTAGAGTTTTTTCTGGGGTCTCATCGATAAAAATCAAAGAATTTATATCTATTTTTTCAATGAATTTTAAGATATCAAGAAGATATATCAACAACAAAAATTGTAGGAAAAAAAGAGAGAGTACAAATTAAAGCATAACTACACTACAAATGGTAGTAGACTCCTACCTCAAAGCTTCTACAAGAATAAGCAGAAGAGAACTTCTAAACAAAAGACGAACTTAGTTATTGTCTTTAAAGGCTCTTCTGTTTTATAGAGTGCTTTGGAACTTGGAAGTAGAGGTGAATGAGGAAGATAATAAAGGTGATAAGAATCTCTTGAGTTGGACTGTCAAATTGTCATGAAAGATTTGCATTACGTAATGACTCGCTGTTCTATGACGACTGAACCAAGTGCAAAACATTTCGTACAGTCCAAGGCTTCAATTACAACTGGGCCTACAAAATCTTAAAAAGGGGCGCCGGGGGAATTATGACATCATCACTTGAAATTAAATTATTTAAAACAATTTATTGAACGTTAAATTATTATAAATAAAAATTTTAGCCTTTTGATTGAATATTGTAAAAAATTGAATTTATTTGTAAAATATGTATTGTTGGAAGTTATATGAGAAAAAGGAGGAAAGAAAAAAATT
The DNA here is from genome assembly GCF_002906115.3 of Quercus suber. Taxonomy (NCBI): domain Eukaryota; kingdom Viridiplantae; phylum Streptophyta; class Magnoliopsida; order Fagales; family Fagaceae; genus Quercus; species Quercus suber. The sequence goes on from NW_027069812.1 coordinate 379,515, forward strand.
CCGAAACACTATTGTTGAAATTCTAACAAAAAATACGAGAGAAAAGTGACAAATGATATGATGGTTGGAGTGAGAAAAAAATTGCTGCCCAGAAGTGCCCAAAGGAGAAGTGCCCAAAAAGGAAAAAACTAATTGTGGCAACTAAGTTGCCCAAATTGTAGGAGAGTGAGGAGAGAGAAAAAAAGAATTGTGGCAACTAAGTTGCCAAAAATGGGAGGAAAAAAAAATTGTGGCAACCAAGTTGCCGAAATTGGAGAAAAGAAGATTTGGGTCGAAAATTGGAGGGGAAAAAAAAAAAGAATTGTGGCAACCCATAAAAAGGAGAACAATTTATTTGTGGCAATGGAATAGGAGGGAACAAAAAAAAGAATTGTGGCAATAAAGTTGCCAAAAATTGGAGGAGAGAGAAAGAGAGAATTGTCTATATAAAAAAATTATTTTGGATTCTTATTCTTTCCGTATGTCAATAGTTTTTTTGACCAAAGCAGTTTGGTTTGTGTGTATATCATGTTCTTTCATTTCATCTTGTAAAAGTATTTTTTGCATAATTTTCCCTATGAAACAAATAATTATAGATTCAAGTACATTGATTCTTATTCTCTAAAAAAAAAAAAAAAGGTAAATAGATTTTTGTTCTGTGCTAGATTCATGTACATGCATGCCCCAAAGAGAGAAAATTATGGAAGAAAAAGATGATTGATGTGCACACTGTAAAAAAAAAAAAAAAAGATTTTTTGCATTGAATATATGTTTATAGTTAAGTAATTTGTTTGTATCAAAGTGTCCCATCTTGGTCTGTGTTGTGTTATATTTGGTAAATTGGCGTATCTAGTTTATACAGTTTAAAATTTAAGAATTTAACTTATATGAAACTTGCATCCTATTTAAACAGCACTAATGTTCACAAGTTTCCACGATTCTTATTTTCTACTTTTTTCCCCTAAAAATTCTATCAACCTTCTTCTCTACTCTTATTCACCTCATAATTCTATCAACCATTTTCAATTCATGCATGCCATACATTCTACAAACAACTATAAGGAACAACACTTGCAAATTTTTATCCATTCTTTATCTCTTACAAGGTGAGTTACATCTCTTAAGTAGTTATTTTTCTTTTTATAATATTCATGTTATTATGTTTTAGGGGCATGACTAAGCATGGAAATCTTGGTTTTGTTAAATTACTTGTTCATGAAAATCTTGTTTTTGTATTATGTGTTTTGCAACATGAACTGATTTGTATGATATGTTTTAAATTATTTGTCCATTAATTCTTGCTTAAAATTTCATATAGCAAAAATATATTTCAAAATTGACATAAATTATCCTTAAAGAAATACTTACTTTGTTAGTCTATAATAAACATGTATGCTATAAGAAAACCCAACAAAAAAAAGGGTTAATATATGCTCATAAATAAAAAAATCTAAGTTTTAGGTATAATAATAATAATAACAACGAAAAATGTACGATATTAGAAATATTTATCTATTATCGTATGGATGCATGAGAACATTTTATAATTTGTCTTGTTTTAGAAGAAGCAAAATGAAGAGCTACATAAAATAATTAATTTTACCATAACAAATCCTTCTACTTGTTAATTTTATGCTAAGTTACTTAAGAAAAGAGACACAAAAAATAATTTTAACTACCATGATGGACAATAATAAATGATCAAAGAACCAATCTTCTTTAATAGAATTCTCTCAGCTCTAGCTATTTAAACATTGAATATTTTTAATGGATTACCTTTTTGTATTGCATTTTAATGGTTGTGTAGTGTTAATATATTAATACTATTATTATGTTTTAGTGTGAATGGCAGAAAATTGTTCATTTTTCTCATCCATTCCGGTGGAATAATTAAACATGGAGAAAATGAGGTTTATTACGAAGGGCCACCTCCTTCTATGCTTCCATTAAGCCGAAGTATTACATTTGAAGATCTATGTGATGGAGTAGCTTCCATGCTTCATATAAACAGAGAAGATTCAAAACTTACTATTTGGTATAGATTTCCTTTTCAATGTCATCCACATCCTATGGCTTACTAGCAAGTTTTGGTAGAAGATGATAATAGTGTCAATGCGATATTCGATATGTTAGGATACCAATATGGATTTGTAGGTGCAGAGTTGTATGTGGGTATAGAGCCCATAAGAAGCCACCGAGATGTTTTTCCCATTCGATATACCAACGAATGACCGATTGCGTCGTTTAGTTATTCACATGGCAGGCATTTTCATGATCCATATGCCACTTATACTTGTTTCCCAATCAACATTGGTGGTGCTAACTCTCATGCTTCATATACCCATGTTGCAACTAAGGACCAACGTGTTCCTTATCGACCAATGAACACCAGTGATTCTAACTATGATAACCCAACTAAGCACACCGCACCAAAGGCTACTTGTTTTGAGTTTAAAGCTCAATATGACCAAACCACCACTCAGAAAGCTGCTAATGATCCCAATGATAAACACCGCATAGCTGCTACTACTCAAAATGTGGTCCATACATTATCAAAAAGGATGTGGGTCATGGATATGATGACCAACTTGATAACGGCAAGATCCTTGATGATGTTGGAGATGAACATGAGCTTCCCAATGAACCTAATCATGAAAGCAGTCCAACAATGGTATTCCATCAACCTTCATCACTAAGCTTTTTCACAGAACACATAGGATAATATGATTAATCCAACCTCACCATTTGAAAAGCCCATTCAGAGTACTTGGGACCCTACCCAAGAGTTTTATGTAGACTTGCTTTTTGCTGATAACGATGAACTACAAGCTGCTGTTAAACAATATCACATTAAGAGGAACCAAACATTTAGTATAAAAGAGTCAGATTCAGCATGTTGGTCTGTTTGTTGCAAACACTATTCTTGGCGTCCTTGAGCATGCTTTCGGGCTACACATGGGTTTTTTGAGGTTAGGAAATACAATGGTCCACACACATGTACAGAGTCCACACTCACACAAGATCATTAGCAATTAGACATCCATATTATTGAGAAAGAGTTGAGGGATATTGTAAAAAAATGATCCAATCATAAAGATTTCTTCGCTTCAACAGACTCTTTACAATAAGTACCAATACCGGCCTTCTTATTTTAAGTTATGGGAGGTGAACCAAAAGGCAACTGGTAAAGCGTTTGGTGATTGGAACAAATCTTTCCAATTGTTGCCAAAATGATTGAAAACTTTAACTAATTCAAACCCGGGCAACAAGGTTAATTGGAGAACATTACCTGCTACTGTGCCAGGCTATGCGATATTCGACAGAGCGTTCTAGGCTTTTGGTCCATCAATTGAAGGTTTTCAACATTGTAGGCTAGTAATTAGTATAAATGGAACTTTCCTATATGGTAAGTACAAAGGTAAGTTACTAATTGCATCAACGTGGGATGGTGACAATAGACTTTTTCCACTTGCCTTTGCCATTGTGGAGGAGGAAACTGATGACAGCTGAAGTTGGTTTTTGTGCTGTATTAAGAATAATGTCACTAATCTGGATGGATTATGTGTTATATTTGATTATCACCCTGGTATAATTTTAGCGATACAGACTATATGTCAATTGACACGTTGGTATCATTGTTTTTTCCTTCGCCATGTGGCTAGCAATTTCAATCAACAAATAAGGAATAAAAACTTGAAGGCTATGGTAATGTAGGCAGGCATGGAGAATTAGGTACGAAAATATCAAATAACTAGGGATAGAATTGCTCAATTAAATGCAGATGGTGATAAGTATTTAAGGTACATACCGGTGCAGAAGTGGACCTTAGCACACGATGGTGGACATCGTTATGGGGCAATGACCACAAACTTATCTGAAAGCTTCAACGGTATTCTAAAGAATGCTAGAAATTTGCCCATAATTGCGTTAGACGAACTTACATACTACCGTTGTGTAGCCTACTTTGCCGATCGGTATACTAAGGCATGGGTAGAGGTTACAACCGATGAACTCATTACAGCCTATGCAAAGAATAAATTCAATAAATGGGAAAAAGGGCACCAAAGCATTCAGTTACTGTGTTCAGTCATGAAGATGGTCTATTTGAAATCAGAACACTAATAAACCCTTACTCTGCATACAGGGGTAATCATTGTGTGGTAAATATGAGGCAGAGAACTTGTAGTTATGAAAAATGGCAGGTTTATAAGATTTCGTACTCACATGTCATTACCGTGTGTAAATATCAAAGCATATCTGCAATGCAATATATCAACTGCTACTACCATTTGGAAGAACAAGTTGCTTGTTATGCACCTAGATTTTGCTTGGTTCCAGACAGTGTACATTGGAATGAGCTTGATTTCCCGATCTTGTATCCTAATGTCAATCTGCGCCATGCAAAAGGTTGACCAAGATCAACTTGGCTTCAAAATGAAATAGATTTAGAGACAGAACATCAACCAAGGCCATTGTGCAGTCTCTGTAGGCAAGAAGGCCATAATAGAGGAACATGCCCCACTTGAACTGTGGCTGGCTCCACTAGTGGTCAAACTGAATGACCCAACATAAATATTCAATCTACTTCAGTGGATTGGTATTTTTTTTTTTTTTAGGAGTTGGACCATATTGTTAATTTGTATTATTTGAAAGAACAAGTTGGTACTAATTCCATTAACAAGCATATATGATATGATGTTTTCTATTACTGCAAGTTGGATTGAGGTGTACATTTGTGTGTGTGTGTGTGTGTGTGTGTGTGT